>NC_054540.1:36043053-36343053 GCF_017654505.1 Polyodon spathula | reverse complement strand
CCGAGTACTGTTATAATGTCTATAGGCTAATCAATTAGGTTGCCTCATCTCTACTAGACTTTCCAACTGGGTCCAATACTTACTGTCAGACAGGACAGGATTTTGAGTTTGCCCTTAAATTGAAAGTAGTGTGTCCTAATCTGCACTGACTACGATTTATTTGTACCGACTCTCCCAATGAAATAATAACAGCGATTAGCTGTTCACAAGTCAGATCAGTGACAGGAATAGTGAACAGCTGATCATTATAATAATGTGATAGAGAGATTATGTATTACTAGCTAATATAAAATAAAAAGAAACTGATAATGATATTGATATAAAAAAAGAAAAAAACAATATAAAATAAATTCTGGTTTTTTTGTGATGCTGGCTAGCGGTAAGGAACAAAATCAATTTAGCAAAGGTTTAACCCACAGTTTATAGATTATATAAATCATGACCTGCATTATAATAAACCCTTGTTAAACCTACTTTTTAATTTTTTAACTCTATTGGGCAGTGGTCTTAATCAAATGGCACTTCCAGTCCATTTTAGTCCTGTGTTCCAACTGTCCCTTAATTATTGCTGCAAGTTGAAACAGCAACTAGTTGAAACAAAGTTTTCTGGTCTAACTCATCTGGCAACCAAGACCTCAGTATATGGTGTATATTAGATTAACTATGATTTAAAAGCATGGTTAATCAGTAATGTTAGATCATAGTGATAACAGATTTTGAAGTTTAGATACTATTTTTGTAAGATTAACTATCAATTCAATACAGCAAATACAAATCCCTTGTGAAATTGGTCCTTATGGTGGCCATTTTCAAACTGGAGTAACTTATCTCGGATAATAAAATAATGAAACTAACAATGCAAATTAGAGATGCAAACGGCAAAAGATAATCGATGCATTGATCTTTGATTATTCAAAATAAACAAATGTTAGTTTTTTTTTTTTTTAAATTGAAGATCTAATAACTAAAAACGTTGCTTTGCATAATAGTTAAACAAAAAGGCATGACTTGCATTCAAATTAGATCACTTCCGAGTATAAAAAAAAGAAATACAAAGGACTTGCGTTTTTAACAACTGAAAAGACTTTGCGTGTGTCTGCATCAGATTAACATTGTAATGATAATAACAAATACTATATTTTAACTGAAGTATTTTCAATACTGTTTGCATTTTATGTCCAAAAGAAAAGCATTTGAATTAATCTCACAAACCCTAACTAATGTAACTGTCGTACTAAAATCAGCTTAATTGGTAGATTAGTAGATAACAAAAAAAACCAAACATGTTGCCTTAATTTTTAAATTAAGAAAACATTAATTCTTGGCCTACTTCTGATTTGTCCAAAGTGTAATGTAGGCTTGAAGTGTGTATCCTAGCAACGTGCTAATCTATCGTACTAGCACTAGAAACAGCATACTCACACTCAAGGTTTTAATGCAAACCGGCAACAGGAGACTTAAAACTAGGTACTAATTTGATGCATTGATCTACCAAAATGTAGTTGAAGCTTAGTAAAATTTAAGGACAGATGATCAATAATCGATGCATCGATATTAATGCTTGCACCTCCAATGCAAATCCTATTTTGTTCATAATTGCTTCAACATAACTTAACAGGGCAAAACAGATTAAGTTGAAATACAAAAGGAAAGCAGAAGCTGGCACGCTACTGGCCCATGCAGTTTGAGTTTGCCCCGCATCTGGCAAGCAAGGAATGATGTGGCGTAGTGAGGTGAAACCATCCCTGCCAATTCTGCCTTTCATCCCTGCGGAAACACTAGTGATGATTGTCAACTCCACACAGCCAGGACACAAACCTGTACAACTCACCCTGTACATGCGGTTCTGCCGTTACCAGTTCAGCCACTCGGGGAGCCATCAAATTAATTATTTTAAAACGGGCAAGCAAATTTACTTAAAAATAATTTGAAAATAACCATACATTCACCAGGACTTTACGGGGTCTGTTTCCCTTGATTTAAACATTTGCACCTCTGAACACCCCCACCATTTAAAATATAAACTCAGGACCAAACCTTTTTTTACTTACTGTTGAGAGATTCACTTGGAAACCCTATATGCTACACTTGCTGTGTCAGAGGGTATATACTAGTCACAAGGAGAAATGCAATTCCCTTTGCCTTTGACATCTGGAAGTTTGATATAACTTTTTTTAATTAACAAAGGATTCTGTGCTCAAAGCCAAGACAGAGAGAGACATCGACCTGGCGCTCTGCCACTTACCTGTCAAGCCCTGCTGATCTGCGTCTCTGAGATGATTCTGAGATGTCTCATTTGCATTACTGAGTGAGATGGAATCCACAGTATGCTTGGTGGCTTCTGGCACTTCACAGAACTTGAAGTTTTGAGATTACTTTTTTATATACATAAATATATACTATTTAATTTTTTCTGTAAAGAAGCAAAACCTCGCCAATCATCAGTCTTGAATTGTTCTATTTTTTTTTATTTCCTTTTACAATACTGTACATGGTATTTGAAATTTTGCAATTTCTGCATTTTTTTTTGTTAGTGGGTACATTTAGTGTAAATCCTTAAAGTGTTGCCTTTTTATAATGATTCTGATCGTATCCCTTCGTTAACCCTGTTTGTGGAGTGTTCTGGTACAAGACAACATTTCTTTTAGCTTCTTGTCTGTGTGTTTGTTGCAGATTATGTTTTTTAGTTTCTTTACAAAACTCGTATTAACCTTAGTGATTTGTTAATAAAAGTTTTGCAGAGTGACTGTCAGTAACCAGACATAACACTCTAAATATCATATCAAATGTCTAAATGTAAAAAAAAATTACCGTTGACCTGATTTTTTAATTTGTCATACCTACATGTATACACACACACACACAAACACATATGTGCATATATTAAGAAAAAGATTAAATGTCTATCAATGAATGGTGATAAATGCCTTTATAATTTATTGTGATTGAGATGTGTATCATGATACAAGACTAAAAACCACCTCATAGGTGTTTCATTAAACACCATACATTCTCATCAGGACCAGAATCAGTATTGCATTGTGTCTACTGGGACTTCAGTGTATGATTTACCCCAAGTCCTCTTTGCTCATAAAACACAGAAACAGAAAAAAATATTCATTCACTTACCAAGAAACAGTGAACTGATGTGTGTGTATTTGAGTATGAAAACCAGGTTAAAATAACGGCTAGGGAGGGTTGCAGCAAACCAATACATTTTCCATTCTTATCAGGATGTGGATTTGGAACATCACCACTGTGTAATCATGGAGGGAGGGCGGGGAGGGGGGAGCTTGCTTTGATGATCAGTGATAAGACTTGCTCCAGTCTGAAGCTACTGCTGCTACATAGCCGTGCGAGTTCTCTTGTCGGAGATCCTTCAGCAGCTGTCAGGCGAGGCGGTGTTGGGGACACGTGGGTGTGTAATGATGATTAATGAAGCCTGCGCTAGCCCTCCCTCCAGGGGGTGGAGGAATGTTTGGCTCTTTCTACTCTTTCCTCTTTTTTTTGTGCAGTAGTTGGCTCAAATGTACCAGCACACAGTGAGCTTTTCTAATGTCCCTTTCATATTCTGATTTGGAGAGATAGATGAATATACAGCAGGTAAGGGTTGGAAAGAAGTGCTGGATCCGTTCATTTGGATTCTACATTGTAGTTATAATACAAATAACCGATTGAGTCAGTACACTTTCATCACAGCCTCTATTGTCTTTACTGTAAGGGATAAATAACAATTGAACCCATATTTATTTTTACAGAACAGTCAGAAAAACTTAATGTCACTCGCTGTTAATGTCACCCTCAGCTTATTATCCCCACAGTGGAATGAACCGGTCAGAATATAATGGCAGTCAATGGGAAGAAGCTCCTGATAATATCACAGTAGTTAATATCACTCACATTTATCAGTCAGTCAACTGCTGTCCTGCTTGCTTATGATCCCTTTGGGAAAGTATACACAAAGGTTTACTTGCAGGTAAGCTGCATATTGTATATGCAGGTGACTTGACGTTCAAGAAGACATTTGTACTGATGATTACTCTTGTAATGCATGTAAAACCTAAACCAAAGCAGGCATATTTGTTGTACAGTGCAATATCAACACTCTTCTGTGTTTGAATGATTATTTTGGGTTAGGCTTAGGATTCAGCTCCCGATTATTGTCACCATTTTTGCTCAGTTACTTTTGAAGTGATATTAAAAGGGTTTGACTATATTGTGAAAATCAATTTTTCTTGCATTTCACTTAATTCGTTGTGATGGACTATCCTTACATCAGGATTCTGTAAACCGGAGGTGAAAAACACATATACAGTTGTAGTCAAAAATGTTTAATTCCTAGACAGTTCTCAAAAACAAAGAATTAGAGGAAAAGTCTTTAGTTGCAAAAGTTTTGCTTTTGTGGATGAGGAAAATGTTACAAGAAGTAGATGTCTACAATTATTCATTTCAGCAATTTTTTTGCAAAACTCCAAACTTCATACTTCGTATTTCATACCCTGACAAGGAAAATGAAATTAATAGCTACTTGAGGCACTTTTAGCAATAATAACCTCTTTTAAGCGATTAGGATATTTATCAGTGAGGTTTTGGCTTGATTGTTTAGTGATTTCTGACCATTCTTCAACCAAAGAAAGTCAGGGGTGACAGACAGGACAAGAGGGAATCCTAGGATTAGGTAGGATTTGACAAGATGCCAAAAAATGATTATTTTCTATATCAATGGTGAAATGAGTTAATGGTCTCAGCATCACAAAGCCACTGCCAAATGTAGCACCAGCACCAGCACTAAGAACATTATTATTATGCATCTGTTTTGTAATTTTGATCAGTTGTCATTTTCTGCAAATAAATGCTCTAAATGACAATATTTTTATTTGGAATTTGGGAGAATTGTTGTCAGTAGTTTATAGACTAAAACAAAAAATGTTCATTTTACCCAAACACATACCTATAAATAGTAAAACCAGAGAAACTGATAATTTTGCAGTGGTCTCTTAATTTTTTCCAGAGCTGTATATATATTACATCTTAAAATTAAGGACTATATTATGATAATGCTGTAAACTCTTCTTTGTTGTTCTCCAAGTTGCTGCAGTGACATTGTAGATGCTATAACGAGATACTGGTTTAGAAGACAGATTTCATTATTGTATGTATTTTAAAAATTAAAAGTAGAAATACAAAACTGGCATTTTTCTTTGTGAACCTGATAAATGAAAAACGGCAATTCAAAAACCGTCAAAATCTACCAAGGTAGCAAATCCGAATTTAATACCAGCCAAAATGTCCTGTTATATGGTATATAGTCATGAAACTACATAGACTTTGTTTAGGTTCAACTGAGCACCTAACGTTGTAATGTTATCAAAATACAAGGAAAAAATTTCGTTATGACAGGCAGACAGTAATCATATTCCTGTGAATTTGAATTACTGTGGCTCAATATAATGGGGTCTCAACATGCATTGCTGACATTGGCCTCATCCCAGTCAGGATTAATGAACTGTGCTAAAATGTGATTGCTCTCAACAACTGGGAACCAGCGATTAAAAACATTCAATAAATCACCTGGGCATGAAGATCACATTGAGGAGTGCTGCATATTTTGTGTTTTAATACGGATTCGGTTTGGGACTGAAACATAAATATTTCCCAGTTCTATCCTGACGTTGAGTTATTGAACCAGTTATAAGTCTCACTAGAGTCTTGAGGATATCCATTTTAAACAGCCAAGGCACATTATCAGCAATACAATCATTTAAACAATATAAAAATAACAAGAAGTTACTACAGAATAATATTGTAACAGCATTTTCATAGACATGCCACATTTCCATCTACACCATGACACTGATCTGTAAAACTCATTATCTTCTTGTTCCAGTATAAAACTGGGCAGTTCTGTAGTGTATGTAATTGCTATTTATACATTTTTAGAGTCCCAATTGAAATGGATTCAATATCGATCTTTTTCTGATGGAGATGAACACGTCTGATTTCAAATCCACTCATATCAGTCTCAGAGGCAGGTGGAAGTGTGTCAGAAGTTGTTTCTTGCTAGTTCTATATTGTGTGATTCCTCTTTAAACCTTAACCATTTCAGACCAGGTTTAACATGGGCCTGATTGCTCATATTCAGTCAACAATATCTGATAGTTTTCTAAACGCATTTTGCCAGGAAAATATAGCAATCTAAAAGATGCAGGTAAGCAGGTTTATTGCCTGGCAGTAATTGGCACTCAGGTCACCTTTACAGGCAGTTGTGTCTGTCTCCCTGCTGAGGCTGTACTGGGGCAGTGCTGGGAATACAGAGCAGCCCAGACCACCCACACAAATCTTTCATTAACTTACTGACACAGGGAGTTCCCTGATCAGTAAGGATCTCCTTGGGAACTTCCACCTTTGAAAACAGTTGTACGATTTCTTTAGCTATTGACTTTGAGGTTGCATTCCTCCAAAGGCTACTGGGTATCGAGTGGAATAATCCATAATTTCTAGGATATATTTATGCCCTCAGGCTGATTTTTTCAAGGCCTCACCATAGCAATATGCTCTAAGGGAATGTCTACAATGGTCATGGATTCCAGTGGTGCTCTAAGGTGAGGTCGAGGGCTAGCCTTTTGACACTCGCTACAGGACTTAGAGAAACTGATCAACCTTTTTTATACCGAGCCAATAAAACCGTTGGAGAATGTGTTGTAAGGTTTTCTCTCCCCCTAAGTGTGTATCAAACAGATAATTGTGTGCTAGTTTTAACACAGTTTAGGAACCCTCTTGGCACAAGCAGCTATTCAACAGAAGCACCATTAATTATTGTATTTCGATATAGTAAATCATTTTTAATAGTGAAATGTTCTTGTGGATTTACTACTGCATTTTCTGCTGGCACACCGTTTACCTCTGCTACCCTTTTCTTAATGTTCTCTAGTGTAGGGTCATTTTTATGTTCCCTACAGAACTGTTCACGCTTTCAGAATCTATGAGTGCTTTTGCCTCCGTTCCATTCACCTTTGCATTTACAATATATGGCTTAATTCCTATTGGTACCCATGGTACAGTGATGCTATCACAGAAATGCAGCAGCAGGATTAACTGCAGTGCTCTTTGGTGAGGGTGGTGGTTTGGCAAGCTCTTCAGCTAGTGTCACAAACTCATGAACATTGAAAGGGTCTCCTTGACCCACCCGTTCACATAATGGAGCAGGAACTGCGTGAAGATATCGATCCATCACAAGAATTTCAGTCATGCGTCGTGACGAATTCACCTCTGGTGGGAACCGTCTGTTGGCAAGGTGAATTAAGTCAAACACCTGAGCATGTGGCACTCTAGTATTGTTATAACTCCATGCGTGGTACTTCTGTGCTCTGAATGCCCTGGTTACACCAGCTTGGGCTAGTATTTCCTCCTTCAAGTGATTGTAATTTTCCTCCTGACTGGGGCTCAGGTTATAATACATTTTCTATGCATCTCCCACTAAAAAAGGTGCAAGCACGCCAGCCTACTTGTCTTTGGGCCAACATTCCCGCATTGCTGTATTTTCAAATTCCAGCAGGAATACTTCTATATCATCACTGGTGGTCATCTTCTGTAGTACATGAGAAGACTTAACAGTACCAGTACTTCTGGTTTTCAGTGGATCAGTCAATGTCCTGACTTGAATCTAATCGAAAATTTATGGCAAGACTTGAAGATTGCTGTCCATCGACGATCCCCAACAAACTTATCTGAACTGGAGCAATTTTCATGTGAAGAATGGGCAAAAATTTCACCATCCTCCTATGCAAAACTAGTAGAGACCTATCCAAAAAGACTCATAGCAGTAATTGCTGCAAAAGGTGCTTCTACCAAGTACTGACTTAAGGGGCTGAGTACTTATGCAACCAGTAAATTTCATTTTGTGCATTTTCTTTGCAAGTTCTGCTGACATTTAATCTCCTCCTCATATAACAGTGTTCAGTTTAATCACTACAGCTTTGAATAAAAAAAAAGTTTGTTTGAAAAACTGTGCACACATTATTTGTAATTCAATAAAATGTGACATTGTTGGTAGGGGGTGAATACTTCTGCAAACTACTGTATATATAATATGAATACACCATTAAAATCCCCCTATTTTAATACATTTATTCCTGAATCTCTACACTGTCACATCTGTCATGCAAAACGTACAAGCATAGTCGACTTAGCACTGAATGGTTCATAGTTTTGTGTTTGTTATCCGGGGGTTGTGGTTTAATGTCAGAGTCAGCTGGCATTTACACAAATCTCAACACCCTGAGGAGAGGTTCCTGACCCTCAGCCTGCAGCACAAAGCTTTTTATCCGCAGACTCGGGTGCACCAGCAATGAGCACCATGCAGCTGCTGCTCCGCTGTTGCAAGGATAATTCCCCTTTCATGCTGCCTATAGTTTCAGCATTTATGTAAAACAACCACTTTGTGCAATTGGTACAAATTAAGAAGTACGTGCTCAGTTAACTTTGCTGTTAAGGATTCCAAAAGACATAGTGAGGTAATGGGACTTTGAACAAGTTTGGGTAGCCAATATACCAAGCCATAGGTGATAGAGTTTGGTATATTCCGCCTTGTTAACTGTTCCCTTTACTGCATATATGCCCCTTTCCAATTAGAAAGATGCGCTGTATTCTCTGTTCCAGACACTGTTCAAGATTAACTGAATTCTAGTGCATCAATGCAGTAAACAATAGTGGAATATTTAAAACAGTAAATTCGTGAAGGGCCCTTATAGTGTAGTATGTGTACATTTTACTGTCAACATGGTCTAACCTGTGTTTTAACTACGTTTATGAATTATTGAACTGTGGCATTATGCAATTTCTTTTCAGTAGGCGTGTGGCAAAGTGCCCCACCCCTGGGCAATTTATTTGTGTTGTATGTTACGTGTATTGTGCGGTAATGTTGGTGTATAGTCATTGGTACACGGGATATAAATGGGTCTGTGTAACACGAGTGTTTAAAATGTATATTTGTATTTAGGCACGAGGATTGCACAGCACTTCACGTGCAGGTAAAATGTAATAATATGTGAGCACAGGGAATTGCACTTTTTATTAATTCACGTGCAGTTGTACCGAGACTCCAATTGAATGATTGATTAGTAATCGAGTCTCGGTACAGCTGCATAAAAGCAGCATGCTTTTACTCACTCGAGGTTGTGTGTTTGATGAGTGGAGAACCGGTAAATAGAATTGTCTTGACTCACCATGTTTGTTTGTCTGTTAGTCCGCTGTTTGTTTAGTGTTAGTCCGTTTTGTTTCATCTCTTTGTTTTGGCTGCCAGTGCCGTGTCCTGTGTTTTGTTTGTCTTGCAACCTTTTATTTTCTGTTTTATTGATTAAACACAAAATTTAAACACATTAAATTCACATTTCACCTGGCAGTACTGAGTGTTTCTACCGGGTCTGACGTCACCATACACGCCATCCTGTTACAAGGCATTAGTAGTGGAGCTGTTTAATATTTGTTTATTTTTTTATTTTTTTCAACTGTGGATTACATCTTTTAAAGACATTTGTGTTCAAAATGTACTAGTAGGTAGTAAATAGATCTCCAATTGTGCGAATGAGTCTGGTAAATTATTTCCTTTCTTTTAAATTGAGAAGGAAGTTTACAGATGTACAATCCTCTGATCCTTGCTGTGATCCAGGCAGTAAGTGCCTAAATAGGTACTTTTTACACTCCTTTATATTAAAGCAAAGGAATGGCGTTTAAATCCCTGAACAGATTTGAAGCTTTAAGAATTATGTGGCTCTTGACCCCCTAATCCGGCCGGAGTTATCCACAGAATTCGAGAATGAGTAAGTGAAAGGAGCAGAATTCCTGTGGAGGCAATGGATTTCACACGGTGTGCGTCTCTCTCTCTCGGCTTGGGTCACTGATGGAATGAATTTGGTTGACTTATTTCGTAGTAGATATAGCCCAGGACTGAATGGCAGGCAGCAGACCAGGAGTCAGTTACAATGGGAATTGTTCAGTACTATATTGTGATTGGAATTTGTGATCAGTTACAGTTCAATTATGCATTTGTAATTGAACAAAAAATCCTTCTAATTGCAGTTGCATTTTCAGCAAACAATTCTGCTGTAATTGTAATTATAATTGATGCCAACATTTAAAATGCATTGCCTTAAAATTATATGAGCCATCATTAATATAAATAATACTAGCAGCTTGAAGCTGGGAACTGTTTTTCAAAGGGTACAGGGGACCTTTTTATTTTATTTTGTTACATGCTCCCATGTGTTGCTGTAACTGTTTACAGGTTCAAGAGCGAGCAACACCTCATGAAGAGAACAGTGAGCAGGAGACTCTGAGACTGTGCTCTGTTTTTAATGCTAAAGTTCTGATTTAAGAAATCTTTAAAAAAAATATATTAGAATGGTTTTATAAAAAATATGTTATATATATATATATATATATATATATATATATATATATATATATATATATATATATATATTTTTTTTTTTTTTTAGCAGCGTACAGATCCCATTATCTAAAACTCTTTGATGGATTGCATTTATGTATTTCATTTATTATCTTGTCACTTGCCGTTAAAAGTGGGTAAAAGAGGTAAAACACTTGACACACGTCACATCTCTCCTTTCATTGCCAGCTATACCAGCCAAAGCTTGTTCCTCTTGTTTTAATTTTTTTCTTTTTTTTTTTAATAAAATTGTCTGGCAGAAACTGGTCCAGTTAATCTTTTTCCAAACATTCTGCTATCTTTTGCTTAATTTAATCAGCAACTGATTTGTGGACACCGGGCATTGGTTTAAAATAATGTTTATAGTAGAGTTACTGGATATGTTTCAAGGTATTCCCTGGCAGCTATTAAAAAAAAAAAAAAAGTAATGCTAACTATTACAGTTGGGTTTCACAAATCTGTGGTTTGGTACACACCATTAATGTTAAGGCTTTTTACGATTCTGCATACAAAGTATTCAAAATGTCCTCCAACTAGTATTGGCACAGATGAATTACTGCAACGCGAGTGGGGTGTGCTTCCCATTACCCCACTGCAAACTTGGTATTGCGGTCTACATGACTAGACTACATGACTGCATGCAAAGGGTTTAAATAATCAAAAACAAGTGCAACAAAATATATACTGGGAACGCAGAATGAAACACAAAATGTATTGAAAATGCACCTTTTTTTTAGTGATGGTTATTCTAAAAAGTTTCATTACAATCAGATCACCCGTTTTAACGTTCAGCAAAAAATTAAACAAGTTTCAAATTGTAAATACATTGATGGATCAAAAAACATACATCATGATATGCAGGTCATGGTCCTGCTTGTATGATGTATGGTGCATAATACGATCAAATGGTCATTTAATGGACTGTTTTATTAAAGAAAACAGATGGTAGGGTATTGTAACAAAGTGCCCGCCCCTGTGTATATTATCTGTTATGTGTTGCGTGTGGTATGTTTAAATGTTGGTGTATAGTCATTGGTACACGGGATATAAACGGGTCTGTGTAACACGAGTGTTTAAAAATGTATATGTGTATTTAGGCACGAGGATTGCACAGCACTTCACGTGCAAGTAAAATGTAGTAATATGTGAGCACGGGGAATTGCACTTTATTAATTCACGTGCTGGGATTCAAGTGAATAATTAATTGGTAATTGAATCCCAGCACAATAGTATATATAGATGCACGTTGGCACATACTGGGGTTGGGTGTTCGGTGAACGGAGAACGGGATTGGAGACGGAGGAAATAAGCAGTAGTAGTAGTAATAATAAGAGGAGAAAGTATCCGCTCACCGTGTTTGTCAGTGTCTGTCCGTGCACCGTTTTGTTAAGTTTAGTCTGTTGTTTGTCTATTTATTTTGGCGTGGAGTGCCGTGTCCTGTGTTTTTCGTGTTTGTTAAACCTTTTATTTTGTATTAAACCGGCGCCAACAGGCGTCTTCATCATTTCATTTCATCCGTCCTGTGTTTTGCGTATTTCATTACTTTTCCTGGCTCTGACGCCGCCCACTTCGGCCGTCTCTGTGACAGTATTCATACCGACTATAAAACACATATTGTGAGTGTTGTTGTTCTTTTTTTCTTGTGTCACCATACAAATGATGCATACTTTTGTGATGAAACAATATATCTTGTAAAGAAAGTGTCACAAATCATTGCTACACAATTAGTTGTTACACCGCTAACGTGCTCCACTCGGGCCCATCATGGCGACTTTGGTCCCTTTTTCAAAGTCTTCTATCCATATGCTGCCCAATGTGATTTTCTTTGGCTTCTATCACCATACAGACGTTGCATAGCATTACAATTGATGGATCCACGATGAATCATTACGCCCGTTTGCTAACATACTGCTCTTGGTGTTTTTGTTCCTATGCAGATCGAGAACTTGCAGGAGCAGCTCCGGGACAAGGAGAAGCAGATGGCCAGCCTGAAGGAGCGGGTGAAGTCTCTACAGACCGACACCTCCAACACGGACACCGCTCTGACCACGCTGGAAGAGGCTCTGGCTGAGAAGGTCAGTGTGCCACACCTAAACCTTGGGTGTCCCCCACACTGGGCCATGCTGATACATTTCTGTTTCATTTCAAATGAAGAGTCTACCATATCAAATCTCTCTTATCAAGTACAGCATTGGCAGAGCTTCGTGGAAGACGATCGGGCAAGTACAGCCTGGTTCTCAGCCAGTCTAGTAAAAATCATGCTCTTCCTTGAAGAAAAATAAAATAGAGCAGAACAAGAAACACAGCATTTTTAAAACTGAAAATCAAAACAAAAGGAGCTAGAAGCTTGTAAGCGGTGAGTGACCCTTTGCATCGATGCAGACACCCCTCCCTGCCAGTGACATGATGAATGCATTGTGCTGTCAGCGTGTTCGAGGAGGAATTCCATGAACGTTATTCTGCGCTTGACCTGGTTTCAAACAGAGATGCCATTGGGTCGCTCCCCTCTGTCACTTTTAATAAATGCCAGGTTCTGGTATTCCAGCTCTGTGTAAAATGCAGTGACTGTTTGAGGCGCTGCTAGCCCCGTATTGTTTGGATTCATGCTTGTGAAAGAAAGTTGTCTTTCATGTAGTCTCCTTGAGCAGGGTGACTCTGCATCTGCAGGTAGGCAGGGTTGCCTGGATGTAGGGATAAAAAGCTAAAATAATGCATGGCTCAAACCTCATTCTTCCACTTAGGAACAGAAATATGTACACACTTAAAAGTGTCATTACGCACATATCCCCAATGTCGCACAGCAGGGACAATTATGTCATGGGATGAGGGGTTATGTAAGTTTATATGTAACGTATTTTTCCTTTTCACTATTTATGCTGGTGATTTGAGGTTACTGGAGGTTGATGAGGCTTGCCTTATATTTAACCACACGAACCCTTACCCCTTTGTAAAAGCCATTCCTGCCAGTCCATTCTAGGGACAATGTTATGTTTTCTGTAGCTGTAAACTTAAATTCAGTGACAAACGCTATGACTCTTTTTCAATTTCTAAATGCATTCACAATGCTTTATTACTCAGTGGAATGTATAGTTAATTAAAGCTAAACACTTAAAGAATAAACCCCCATCATCTTTAAAGCAAGTTTAGGGCACGGCATTTGCATAATTAATAAGAAAGATCAGGAACGTTGGAAAGCGGGGGTCAAAGTTAAGTGCAAGACTTTACATGCTAAATGAACCCCACAGCTGTCATGTGGCTCAGCTTTGTTTTGTCAACCAAGATTTGTCAACTTTTCTAAAGGCTTTATTACCATACATTCATGCTTTCCCAGCATTTAATTAAGCAATAGAACCCTGACTAGAGTGCATTACCAGCTAGTAGAGGTGACCGCGCTGGGAATGTCTTACTGGCAAGGTCAACTACCAAGGTAATGCTGGATAATCAGGGTTTTATTGTACAAGAAATCGGTAAACAGTGCCTTTTGTTTTTTGAGAAAAGTTAAGCAACTTTGAAATCAACCTGCCAATTTGAAAAGAAGCTACATACTGTATAAAGCCTTGTTAGTTGATCATTTTAATGTGCTATCATGAGATATACAAAAGTCACTTTTTTGCTTGTTTTTTTATTTTATATAATGTATTTATTTATTTTTTTAGATAAATATAATAGCAATACATAAAGTTGCCATATTGTGAGACGAATGCTAAATTGTCTCACCTGCTTCTGTTTGCTGAATACACATTTTTAACAATCAGTCTGACCTGTAAAACCCTGGGAAGTAAATCTGTATATTAGGGGCCTAGAATACAGAGTAGTACTAAAACAACAAGAAGCCTAACGTTCTCTAAACGTTTGCCTAATTTTCGAGTGATAAAAAACAACATTGAGAAAGGCTTCTAGTTTGAATGATTTCCCATTTAAAGTTTCCTTGGATAAAGAGGTCTATCAATTAAATAAATCACAATAATAATTGTACTTTATTTTGTAATGAGTGTGCTGCGCGGAAGCTGAGTGGGTCTGTGCGTATCCGCAGGAACGCATCATCGAGAGGCTGAAGGAGCACAGGGACCGGGACGAGCGTGAGAAGACAGAGGAGATCGACAGTAACAAGAAGGAGCTCAAAGAACTGAAGGAGAAGGTCAGCCAGCTGCAAGGAGACCTTTCCGACAAAGAGGTGGGTACAGCACTCCACAGCACGACAAAGCACGGCACAGCACAGGCAGGCGTGCCCCACCTGGGATACAGGAGCAAATCACAGGTGGTCACTGAAATATTCACAAAAAAATGGAACTGCATCTACTGCAACTCCCAAACCATTAGTCTGCTACAATCTAACACATTAACAGGGATGGTAATCAGACTCCCAGTGCATAGCAGATTCACCCATTCCAGTTCTTACTACGAGTTTGATTAGCCACAGTGTATAGGTACCAAATCCAGATGTGTTTTTTTAAACTCGTAATAAAACCAGGAATGGCTAAAACTGCTGAACAATAATGGGAGTCTTATTCCCATCCCTGCATTAAACAAATTCAACCTCTCCATCCAACGCCGTTAATTCTGAAGATTATTCAGTATATTTCCTGCATCTGCGAGAGAGGGAGCAGTTTAGTGTCTGTACCCATTGTATCATTGGCCTAAATGAGGGGTACCCAACCATATCTGCAGAAACCTGATCAGTTTCTGAATCCTTCATGAAGGAAGGCGGCGCTAGACTAGAGGCAGCATCCATCCTCATGAGAACAGCAGGAGCAGCTCTAGCCTTGCCCCAGCATCTCTGCAGTTTTGATCTGCCTTCCACTACCCTGGACAGCCATTGTACAGCAGAAAACATCTCCATTATCAGCATGACCTGTTGTGACAGAAATATGAGTTCTGGTGATAAATCTTCCTCCTGACCTGTGAGGGCGCTAAAGAACGAGAGGAGAAGTATCTGGAAGGGCTGGCCTGACAGTTCGTTTCCGGGACAGGGAAGTGGGTCAGCCTGGAAAGAAGCAAGACTCTGTTGTAAGACCGTATTGATTTGAAAGGTAAACGAGAGGCAGCTGCAAGTAATAAGGCAGCTGCAACCGTTTACCTAGATATCATCCGGGATTACATATAGGGGCCAGGGTAACTGGGTAGGGTAGCTGATCTTTTCCTTCGTTTGGGTAACGTGAGGAGAGAAGGACTGAGAGAGGAGCTCTCAGAGTGAAATACATGTTTTGTGTTATCTTTATTTGTTTATAATTGTCTGTCTTTTTCGCACCACTAGACAGTTAAAGCACACCTCCAGAGCTGTCGCCACGTAAAGCACTATCCGGAGCACTGCAAAGAGCACCTGCACATTTGAATATCACTCAGGACTGATGACCGTGCCTTTGTTTCTGTTTGAGACTGTATTGTGTTATTCACCATCCCCGCGCTTTACACATTGTTGTGTACTGCCGGGGATTTATTATTTGACGGTCGCCAGACCTGGAAACAACACAAATAAACACTTGTTCATTGAATTACCGTTGTCTGTTCATCACTCCTGTACTGCATCACTGCTACACCTGTTCCCCTTACTAACCACTTTGCCACACCTGGTGTCAGATCCGGGATGGACCGCGACGCACTGGTGGAATTGCTGCAGGCACTGGAGATCAGACGGGATGCAGAGGAGAGACGGAGTAGGGCTGGCCGTCGCTGCAGGAGCGACCGCTACCGGAGCGACCGCTACCAGAGCGACCGCTACCGGAGCGACCGCTACCGGAACATCATTGATGTCGCCCCCGAAGGCACGGACCATGAAAATGACGGCGGTGGATGATCCGGAGGTTACCTTGATGGCGTTTGAGCAGCTAGCAACTGCGGCAGGATGGCCGCGGGAGTTCTGGGCAAGCCAGGTGGGACCTTGCCTGATCGGTGAGGCTCAGGCAGCCTACCAAGCCCTGAGCGACCAGTACGCCACCAATTATGACTTAGTCAAGCAGGCTATTCTCCGTCGTCTGAACATCACCGCAGAGACCCACCGGATGCGGTTCCGCGAGTACTGGAGAGCCCCGGAGACACGCCCCAAGGTGGTCGCAGAGCGGTTGTGCCACCACATGGTCCATTGGCTGACCCCGGAGAAGAAGACCGCTCAACAAATGGGGGAAGCCATTGTGGTAGAACAATTCTTCATGCGGTCGGTGCCGAAACCCAGTCGTGGATACGGCGCCACAACCCTGACACCCTGGAGGAGGCGGTCAAACTGGCCTTGAGAATTTTGGGGTCTGGTGGGAGAGTGCTGTAATGGTAACAAACGCCAGTTGAAGGGAGTGGGAACACAGTGCGACCGAGAGGGCGAGGTTACTGGGCCGACTAGGGCAGAGGTTATTCCAGCCCCTCTCAATGTACCGGACCCGTGGTACACAAGCGCGGACCTAGTGCGGGGCCAACAGAACGACCCGTCACTGGTGCACGCCTGGGGGCAGGTCCGGTCCATTGAAGGTAAGGATGTTGATGGTGCTGGGCCACTAGTATATCCACATTTCAGTATAAAGGGGCAATTACTATATAGGGTAAACCTAGCCGTGGGCACAGGACAACATGTAACACAATTATTGGTTCCCCCGTCTTGTCGGACCGAGGTCATGAGGCTGGCGAATGATATCCCTTTTGCGGGGCACCTCGCCTAAAAATGTAGTGAAGTATGTGCTCCTACTCAGAGATCGTCTGGATTTGGTCGGCCGTTTGGCCCAAGACAACCTCAGATCGGCTCAGCACCGACAACAGCAGCATTACAACAAAAATGCATGGATTCGAACTTTTCGACCAGGGGACAAGGTAATGCTGCTACTTCCCTCATCAGAATCAAAACTGTGTGCTAAATGGCAGGGGCAGTATGAGGTGATTCGGGCTATAGGGAAAGTAAATTATGAAATTAGACAGCCCAATCACCGAAATGAACGTGAAATTTATCATGTCAATTTGTTAAAGCTCTGGCAGGCAAGGGAGGTCTTATTTATAGCCCCAGAGACCCTGAGCACAAGAGCGATTTCAATGGGGGAACAATTGGATCCGGATCAGCAAAGAGAGCTGCGTAAGCTTATTGAGGAGTTCAGCGATGTTTTTTATGATGTGCCCGGCAGAACAAACTTAGTTGAATATGACATTATCTCTCCACCAGGTGTCACAGTGCGAGAGACCGTACCGGATCCCGGAAAGTCGACGAAGTGGTGTTCGCAAAGAGGCATGGAATATGCTCGAGCTTGGGGTGATTGAACCGTACAGGAGCGAGTGGTGCAGTCTGATCGTCATAGTGGCTAAGAAAGACGGCACCAACCGCTTCTGCGTGGATTTCAGAAAGGTGAACGCTGTTGCTAAGTTCGATGCATATCCCACGCCTCGGGTCGACGAACTTTTAGACAGACTGGGAAAAGCGAGGTTTATTTCCACTCTGGACCTGACGAAGGGATACTGGCAAATCCCTTTAACCCGCAGCTCCAGAGAAAAAAACGCATTTTCAACACCAGAAGGGCTGTTCCACTTTAAAACCATGCCATTTGGGCTACATGGTTCGCCCGCTGCCTTTCAGAGACTGATGGACCAGATTTTACACCCACATCATGAATATGCAGCAGCGTATATTGATGACGTGGTGATTTACAGCTCCACCTGGCGAGAGCATTTGGCTAGGGTTAAGGCCGTTCTTCAGTCTCTAAGGGCAGCCCGGCTGACAGCTAACTTGAGGAAATGTGTGTTTGCCAAAACAGAGACTCGATATTTGGGATTTTTTTAATGGGGAATGGAAGGGTGAGACCTGTAGTCACCAAAATCCAGGCTTTGGTTGATGCAGCGATCCCCAAAACCAAGACTCAGGTGAGGTCACTACTGAGCTTAGCCGGTTATTACCGCCGCTTCATCCCCGGGTACGCTACAGTGGTTAACCTGTTAGTCGACCTCACCAAAAAGAGTGCTCCAAATTTAATTAAATGGTCAGCTGAGTGTCAGGGAGCGTTTGATAAAAGAAAAAAGAAACAAGGACCAGGGGTCACAAATGGAGTTTAGAAAAAGGGGCATTCAGAACAGAAAATAGGAGACACTTTTTTACACAGAGAATTGTGAGGGTCTGGAATCAACTCCCCAGTAATGTTGTTGAAGCTGACACCCTGGGATCCTTCAAGAAGCTGCTTGATGAGATTTTGGGATCAATAAGCTACTAACAACCAAACGAGCAAGATGGGCCGAATGGCCTCCTCTCGTTTGTAAACTTTCTTATGTTCTTATGTTCTTATGATACTATTAAGCGTACACTTTGCCAGGCCCCCACTCTTATCACACCGGATTTCACCAAGAGATTCATCCTCCACACCGACGCATCGGATGTAGGTTTGGGTGCAGTCTTGTCCCAAAAAGTAGCTGGAGTAGAGCACCCGATATTGTACCTGAGTAAAAAAATGTTACCTCGGGAACGCAACTACTCCGTAGTCGAAAAAGAGTGTTTGGCCATTAAATGGGCTATTCACTCTTTACGATACTACCTGCCAGGACACTCATTTGATCTGGTCACACACCACGCCCCACTCACGTGGTTAAGCACAATGAAGGACAGCAATGCCTGGATAACTCGGTGGTATCTGGCATTGCAGTCCTTCATGTACCACATGGTACACCGTGCGGGGAAAGACCACCAAAATGCAGATTATTTTTCCCGGGAGGGGGGAGTGATGGGGAAGGTAGATTTAGCCGAGTGTTCCTTCTAAGCGGTGGGATATGTGACAGAAATATGAGTTCTGGAGATAAATCTTCCTCCCGACCTGTGAGGGCGCTAAAGAACGAGAGGAGAAGTATCTGGAAGGGCTGGCCTGACAGTTCGTTTCCGGGACAGGGAAGTGGGTCAGCCTGGAAAGAAGCGAGACTCTGTTGTAAGACCGTATTGATTTGAAAGGTAAACGAGAGGCAGCTGCAAGTAATAAGGCAGCTGCAACCGTTTACCTAGATATCATGCGCGATTACATATAGGGGCCAGGGTAACGCTGATCTTTTCCTTCGTTTGGGTAACGTGAGGAGAGAAGGACTGAGAGAGGAGCTCTCAGAATGAAATACGTGTTATGTGTTATCTTTGTTTATAACTGTCTGTCTTTTTCGCACCACTAGACAGTTAAAGCACACCTCCAGAGCTGTCGCCACGTAAAGCACTATCCGGAGCACCACTGCAAAGAGCACCTGCACATTTGAATATCACTCAGGACTGGTGACCATGCCTTTGTTTCTGTTCGAGACTGTACTGTGTTATTCACCATCCCTGCGCTTTACACATTGTTGTGTACTGCCGGGGATTTATTATTTGACGGTCGCCAGACCTGGAAACAGCACAAATAAACACTTGTTCACTGAATCACTGTTGTCTGTTCATCACTCCTGCACCGCATCACTGCTACACCTGTTCCCCTTACCAACCACTTTGCCACACTCGTCCATAGGGGAATGCTGGCTCGCCTTTAATGTTGGGGGGGGGTGTGAATGGGACTGGTAGTACAGTGAGGATGTTATGTTATCCTCCTTTAGTGTTTTTGATCATCCTGTTTAGAGTTCTTACCAGGCTGCTGCCGAAGAGTAATTCAGTCCAATTTAACAGATGCCAGAACAAGAAACTATAGGAAAAGCATCATTAGATTGCACAGTAATGGGTTGCTCTTTTAATATTTGGACATTTTATATTGAGGGAGTAAAAAAAAAACAGGAGAAAAATAATAACAAATAGTAATGCAGGCAGCCCCCAATCACAGAGAGCCCTGCCGAGGCAGTGTGTTGGAGGATAGACAGGAAGATGGATTCCCTGCCCTTTGCATTCTGTCAAATAATTTAAATACTGTGCTAATCCTCTGCCTCCTCAAAGCTAAGAAACTATCCTGGATTTAATGGCTAGTACTTTGAATGATGTTTTGCAGGAGTTTTTATGTGATAAATGCTACCATTTTAAACCATGGAAGTCAAGTAGACTAACATTTTAAATGGTTGGTTGTTAAACAATCCAAGTGGGTTTCTGGATACTTTAAAAACAATCCAGCTTTGCCTTCTCCAGTGGGGTGTATGTTGTTATAGTCAAATCCTAATTATTCCCAGTGTTGGAAATAAGACTCTCACTGCATAGCAGTTTGATCCATTGCTAGTTTTACTACAAGTTTAATAAGACACACCTCAGCCTATTACATATACACTGGGGCCAATCAAGCAGATATTGGAATGGGTGAAACTGCTGGGCATAGGAGGCTTATTGCATTCCACTCTGCTGTCTTGTCATTTTCCCTGTTCAGCAATGCAACAAAAACAAATACCTGCCAGGCAAACCTCCTCCCTGTTCTAGACATGGGTCCCAGGCAGAGGAATGATCATCCAGAATCGCACTGGACCCTTTCGGCTCCAGTTACATCCTAGATTAAACCTGTAATACTGAAGAGGTGATTTCAGCAGCAACACTCACCTGCCAGGAAACTAAAATATGCCTCCTGTTTAAAGAAAAGTATATATTTTAGAAGTATTGCATACATGAAATTCTAGTATATGGATTTTGGATACCACTTGTTATATTTGGTCAAAACATATGGGAATTTGCCTAAATGTATCGTTTGACCGGGTAAACCGAATTAGATTTTTCTGGGAGATGTCTGTCTGGGAAATCACAGTGTTTAATCCTAGTTTCAATCAATGTATTCTTATTTGCTGTCTTATATTTACACATGCAGTATTAAGAAGAGGACTAAAGCTGCCATAGCCTTGCTTTGTTTCTTCTGCAACATCCCTTAGCCCACTTGCAAGTTAATGCTCATTATATTGTTGTGATGTAATGCTCGTTATATTATTGTGATGCAATGCTCATTATATTGTTGTGATGTAATGCTCGTTATATTGTTGTGATGTAATGCTCATCATATTATTGTGATGTAATGCTCATTATATTGTTGTGATGTAATGCTCATTATATTATTGTGATGTAAAACTGGACTGAGACCAGCAAAAGTTCTTTCACACAGGCCCTCCTGCAGAGGTGCAGAAAGGTGAGCCACACTATTTACCTGGTGCAGAAAGACGGGCAAATGTAAAATTGTACTGGTTTAGGGTTAGGCTGTCTTTAATTCTTTAAGCTCAATATTCAATTTCTCTCAGCTGGCCTGTTGCTGAAAAGCCTGGCCCACCTTTCTACACTTATGTCGGCCGTCCAACTGATGTGATATTGAAAATTATATAAGATTTGAAAGGCTTCAAGTTGTACTGCAGTTCAATGTATATGTATTTCTGTATACACTCTCAGCATGATTTTCCAAAGGGGCAAATTAAGGACTAAGTCGCAAAGTGATTTCTAACAGCTGACTTGGGTCACTAAGTATATGGCTTTAAAAGTGTGTAGATGAAATGAGTCGTGTATTCACTTGTTGGCACTTTAGAGATATAAATCAAGTGATGTGGTTACATTAATCAGGCTTTAAAAATCATTTTGCTACCTTGTTCTTATTTTGCCGCTTTCGAAAATCATGCTATTAATATTAACATTCATTATCTGAACAATGTTAAGAGGAATTCCTAAAAACAACTTGCAAGAACAATACCCTGCCTCCATCCTGTTAAATCTCTTTAAAACTGCAGTGTCTCCCTAGAGTTTCCATTTTAATACTAAAATGTGTTACTCTGTCTGAACCATCAATAAGTCTACATTTAATTTAAAGTTTAAAGGTTCTATTCATTTACTAACAAGCTCCCTTTCCTACACCCCCTCCCACCTCCCCAGACTTCTCTTCTGGACCTGAAGGAGCGTGCCTCTTCCCTGGCTTCTTCTGGCCTCAAGAAGGACTCCAAGTTGAAGAGTCTGGAGATGGCGCTGGATCAGAAGAAAGAGGAAATCCTCAAACTGGAAACACAACTTAAAAAGGTAATGCTGCTGTGCTAATGTGGGAACCACTGTCAACGGATTCAAATTCCGTTCAATTTGAAGAGCGGAAGGCACCAGACTTGTCCACTGTATCAACTGAAGCTAACCAAGCTAGTTAACCCAGGAGTCCAGCCCTAGATGTGGGGTCCATGACCATTTGGGTTTAATGCCACACTCTATAGAATATTCATTACACCTTTAAAATACATTGTCCTAACAAAATAATGTCAGGAAATTTTACTTAATATCAATTGCTGTGATTTCAAAAGTTACCACTTTTTCCTCTCTAAAAGATGCACACGTTATGGTATGTATTTTGTTTTTTTGATAATGGTGTTTTTTCCCCGAAGCTGTTAGAGAACTAAAATTACCATCAGTACATTAACGTCACATTAAGGCACACAGAGACGTTATAACACATGAGTCATAGGAAAAACAGCTATTGGTTATGCTACCAAGAAGAAACTGTAGAACTTCTGGCAACATGAGCCCAGCTAAAACTCCAAGAAGTCCTCAGTAACCAATCACTGCTTTTCCAATTACTCATGTGCTTTGAATATCAATACAATATTCAACTGATTTCCACAAATGGAACACAGGTATGCACCAGAAGTGATGACATATCTTCAAGGAGCAATAATCTGAAGAGATGGCAATACCTATTAAGTTAAGATTTACTGGAATTGTTTTGGTAGCTCGGTGTACTTTAAATTGGTGACAGTTTATCTGTGGAGCTCAGGATTGAAAACATTCATGATCCATGAGAAGAAATCAGTTTGCCATCTCCTTGAGGGATATGAGTCAACTTGCTCCCCAGCCACTGAGCTCTGATTCCTTGCCAGGAAGATGTCTTCATTGCAGCAGATTGAGGGGGGTGAGGTCCCTGCCCTCCCAGCCCCAGGAGTGATGAGTGGAAGCAGAGTGTGGGAACACCCGCCCTGCACTCGATCACACCGCAGGAGCAGAGTAATTCGTTTTGGCAGGGAGACATTGTTTCTGTAAATGCTGCAGGCAGCAGGCCGGGCTCTCCGAGGCTGCAGGGAAGTTAAGGGTGAGCAGAAACAAGCTCCTGTTACAGAATACACAAACTCCACAATTAAAGGCAGCGTTTGATTGATTTTATAAGGGAATCTGAGGAGAGCTGTGTGCTTGCCAAACACAGGTGTGTATCTAGAACTGGGTACTGTACTTTTTAAAGATTTATATGTGCTTGAGTGTCATTCTGTTGCTCAGTTTCATTTCTATCCCTCTTGGCTTCCATCTGTCTATATACAGTAGATGTAAATAGCCCCTATCCACTTGGGATTCATTGTGGAAAATGGCCTTACCCTTATCCAAAGCTGTGATCATCATATTTTTATTAAATGCTGGGAACATTTGTGTTTTTCATGTTCGTATATTCTTTTAAAAAATAAATATTCAAATATTCTTTAATTTCAATGTACTGCAAATCAGAAGTATGTTTCATACCAGAATACAGTAAAAAGAAAATCGCTCCAGAGTAAAATAAACATGGTACCCTATTAAATTATCTATTAAAGAAAGGGGAGGTACCCTCTTCTGATCAGAAAATGTGTTTTATTTATTTCAGGTGTGAGCTATGCATTAGTTTCCTTTCCATCTTTTTTGAGATGGTAATGTCTAAATGATGTTATATAAAGGAATATGGACATGGTCATTTTTACCATATTTGTTTGAATATTTAAGTTGTCCCAGAACTCATTTTTAATTATCCAAAATAAACTTTAACCGATTGGGTGATAGTTTTCTTTTGGGGATCCTAACACCCCAATACGGTGGCTAAATTAAATGACAATTCACATCTGCTTGTTAGCAGTTAAAATTGGGGTCTGACGAAGCAAGACCAACGGGACAAAAACTGATATTTCATTCTACAGAGTTCTGGGAGCCTAGAGCCTAAACTAAGCTAGTTCAACATGGAAAGATCAGTACACCTGTCAGCAGTTGCAAACCAAGTAAGCTCAGTAGAGCGCACAGCGTTGCACTTTGAACTGTGCAATAGAACATTCAGTGTAGAGAATTCATTGCTTATACTGGAGTGCTTTTAATTTCAAGGCAGAGGCATAATAGTCAAATGACCTATGAAGTAATAATCAATTCATTATAAATATTGTGCTAGCCACAATAATGTCTTTATTCTATCCCTTCTCAAATGAACTTTTTGTGAAGTTTTATTGGCTATTTAAGTGCAAGAAGCTGAGATTTCAATTCTCGAGTGAGGGACTTTCCAAGGGAAAGCTCAGCTGTGCTACAGTATCAGTAATTCGCTGGAGCAGTCATGGTACTTCATTAAAAATTGACCTTGTTTCTGACACAGTTTTCAAAAAAGTTAAAGAGCAAATTGAGAAATAGCCCTGATGGATCATATTGTTGTGTTCTGCAGAGCCTAGAGCAGTTAGCTGCTGTTACTAGCTTGCCATACAATGAGTAGAAGCAACATATATTTATGGAATGGCAACTACTGATTGGCCTGATGTGACTGATGAGAGAACACAACAGTAGTCAATTGTTGTAGAGCTCGCCACCCTGCTGTCAGACTAAAATGATCGATTACCGATTTACAAAGGCGTTCTTACTGAGCCGTAACAAAAAACATGAACAAATGTTTACTAAAAAGTTGACTGGTAGCAACTACACTAAGACTCTTGTTTGGTAGTTTTCTGCTCAATAAACATGTTGCGTGTTTAAATCATAGTATTAACATGCTGCATTTTGACTGTACTTGTCTCATGCTAACACTGCAGATTGTCCTTGCATTATTTTCAAACCTGTTAATGACTTTAACCGCTTAAGAAACACAAATGAATGTTGTTCAAACGGTTTCTTCTTAAAATATATTTGAGAGTGACTCAAGTATCACAAGGAGGAGACTGACAGTTTGGTTGACCAGATTTTAAACCATGTTTCATGCACCACCTTGCAAAGATAAGAAAGTTAGCATAATTTTATTTGTGGGACACATATGTTCCTTGTACCTTTAAAGGAAGGATTCATGACACGTCAAAAGAGCCTCTTTGTGGAATGCAATGAGATGTATATGTCTCAAGAACATATCCTTTGGTCAAAAATGCCGAAAACAAATAAGTCGATAAAGATGGTGGATTCACACATGTTAATCCAGGGCAGTGTGTTCAGTATTATTTCTTTTTCAGTTAGTTTTGACAGTTTACCATTGTTTAATGAGTTCATTACTGTACAGTATTTCTTAAGAAATGTGTTAAACTGGATCCTATAGTACATGTTGTTTAATAAGAACCTTGTGTTGTCACTTTATGAATGAGCCCCAACCCCTGATATACTGTGCCTTAACTATTGCCTTTTTTTGAAAGACGTAATCTGTTTAGTCATCATTCTCTATAATTTTTTGTCCCCTCTCTTTTTTACCTCCTTTTCTCTCTCTCTCTCTGTCTCCTCCTGTCTGTTTTTCTTTCTCCAAAAGCACACTGAGCTCTTGTCAGGCCATCCCTCCAAACTCGTAAGTGCCTCACAATTTGAAACTCCATTGCCTGCTTTATTGTTTTCCTCTGATTGCATGGGCCCTTTCTGTATCTTCTCACATCCCGTCCCCTCTGCCTGTGTGTCGTATGTGTGAACTGGCGTACACGCTTAAGTACAAGTGACACCATGCTTGGGTTGGGGGGTGCCAAGAAATCCACAGGGTCATCTGACAATAGCAGACAATTTCAAACCAGAAAACATGTAGCCCTTAAGCCTTATTCAACCAGAATATTTTCAGAAACGAGAATGGGTTGGAGTAAAACCTATGTGAATCGAAATATGCTTTTTAGTTGATCAAATCCAACCGGTACAATTTAATCAATTTATCTTTGAATCAATTTAATAAACCTGTTTGAGTTTATTCAGATAAACTCCTTAAAATAGATTTATTGAACCAGCATCTTTGTCCTAGTGTTTTTAAAGCCTAGTGTAAAATAGTCTGAAACCTGGTTCAAGAACTGAAGTTGGAAGTATTGCCCAGTGATATTAATCAATTAGCATACCATTGGTTTTATCTCTGCACCACATTTACTTTAAAAAAAAATACAGTGTAGGTAAAAAACATAAAAATAAATCACTAAGCTTGCCAAGTTACACATGCATGCTGTATACATCATATTAAAGTTGTATTCAAGAGCTATCCATTGTTTTCATGAACCTTCAAAGAGTGATGCAGATGATATCTTCCCACTTTGCTCCATTATTGAAAGTTACTGTCCATCTGCGCACAAATTGTTCTCCTTCAGTTTTCTGAACCAAAAAGGGAAAAGCCTTACTGCCCCTTGTTTTATAAAATATGTATATGCACTCTTTAAAAACATTTCTTAAAACAGATTTGTGAATTGGGTTAAGGTAGGGTTTTAACATCGACTTCTTAATTTTAATGCTGTCATTGAGTGGTTCTTATTGCAAATACTGAAAACCCCTTTGTTACTGTGCTTTGATCTGGGTTAGAATAAGCTTCTTCGGTTTTGCCTTAGACCCAGGCTAGATCAACCCAACCTATCTGTTAGCTATTTTTAAACCCTTTCCTTAGCCCTACCTTAAGAGCGAGCACCATCTAATGCACAGGTAGTGCAGATCAAGTTTATTGTTTGTAATTCTGACACTACAAAGCTTTCCACTAGCTGGCTGTTACTTCTACAGAATGACTTAGGCTCATCTACAGTGCCTATAGAACGTCTACATCCCCTTTCAAAATGTTCACCTTTTGTTGTGTTATATCCTGAAATTAAAATGCATAAAATTTTTTTTGTTTTGTTCATTTTTTCATTTTTTTTCATCCTACCTCACAATTTCTAAGTGAAAAAAATATTCTGGAAATTTGTAGAAAATTAATTAAAAATAAAAACTGAAATAGCTTGGCTGGATAAGTGTCCACCCCCTCTTGTAATAGCAATTCTAAATTATCTCAGGTGTAACCAATCACCTTCAAAATCACACACCAACTTAAGTGGCCTCCACCTGTGTTAAATTGTAGTGATTCACATGATTTCAGGATGAATTCTGCAGTTCCTGTAGGTTTCCTCTGCTGGGTAGTGCATTTCAAAGCAAAGACTCAACCTTGAGCACCAAAAATAAAAATATCAAATGGCCTTGAATATCCCTTGGAACACGGTCAAGACGATTATTAAGAAGTGGAAAGTGTATGGCACCACTAAGACCCTGCCTAGATCAGGCCATCCCTCCAAACTGGATGACCGAGCAAGAAGGAGACTGATCAGAGACGCTACCAAGAGGCCAATGGCAACTTTGCAAGAGCTACTGGCTTTTATGGTCAAGACTAGTCAAAGTGTGCATGTGACGACAATATCCCAAGCACTTATCCAATTACGATCTTTTGTATTTTTAATATATCATTTTTTTCTCAGTAAAAACTTTTTACCCCTTAACAGTGTGGAGTATTCTGTGTAGATAAGTGAAAAAAAAATCCTCATTTAAATCCATGAAACTCTGAGGCACTGACACAACAAAATGTAAAAAAAGTTCAAGGGGGTGTAGACTTTCTATAGGCACTGTATTTGCAACTGACAGGAGTTGTATATATGTATCTGTAGCATTGCACACAGAAATACACATTAGAAAACACAGTACATCATACCATGCAAACTGGAGACTGCTTTTAAAGGCTGCTCTCAGAAACATGCCCATGCTTTTCAGAATATTCAGAGTGTGTTATTTGGCCCCCAAAATGGAAAGTTTTGCAACTCTGCCCAGACTTTTAATAAGTAAAAAATTAAAGGTCCTTAAATGTCTACTTTAATAATAATAATACATATAATGCCTAGCAGTGCTGAACACACAAATTCCTGGCAGCATGTTATAACTGGGGCTGCATGATACTGTACTTAACTTAGTAACTGTACTTTTTTGCCAGTTAATTAATGTTGAGCATTAATCAAGACGGGAAGCTCCCTGCCAGCTGAAAGGGGGACCACGTGCATTAATAACCTTTCTGAGATCCTGTCAAGCCTGGCGAGAGAGGGGCTTTCATACAGTGCAAATAAATACTTTTACTGCTGTGTTAAATGTCCCTTATTACTGGTAAACAATGAATGTAGTTATTCTGTACTTAAATACAATGTTTTCTTGGCTATGACTGTGAGCCAGTGCTGTGTTGAAGAGTCAGGTCAGTCAGTTTTAATCAGAGGTTTCATTGTCTTTTAGTCTATCCTGGATTTATAGCTGTTTTATTTGGGACAGGGCCCATTGTTGTTTTTTGCTTTTGAGAAAACGATATTTTGCTTTAAGTAAATTCTTCCACCCTTTTTAGTGGTATCCAAAAAACATAACCTAGGAAAGGTCTGTAAGCTGGGAATATTTCATAACAACAAAACAGGACATCAAATTCTGTTCGTAAAGTTGTTATACCAAGGTGCAAAGAAACACCAATATACAGTAAAAGTACAGTGCGTATTAAGAGTACTTGTCCACCCCCAGGTTGTTTTTCTAACCCCTGCTAATTACTGTATGGCCGCAGAGCCTTTATAAGTTCAAGCAGGACTGTGATACAGGGTTGTGGGTTATCTGCGGATAGACATGTACTTTGTGGGATTTAAATTCCCTAAATTAATACCTGCTCCTTGCAGGGTAAAATCCTGCCCTGATCCTAGTTCCACACATGGTTGTTGAGGTATATTTTATAAAGTCAGGCTTGTTGACCGTGATGGCATGGACAGTTCTGGTCCTTGGCTTGCTGGCCTGGGGAGGGTCAGTTGCTCTCTTTTATCACTACGTACTCTGCCAGGACACGTCACCAAGGATTCCCTGTAAACACACTCGGCTGGCAGCACGCCTCGGGCAGAGACATCCGTCTCTCAAATTATTTGCAGCAATAAACACAAAACAAAAAATCAAGCAAAATACACACAGCATTCTTATTTCACATGTAAGGCCTCAGCCCTGCCACAAGAACATACTGTACTGAACTTGAAATTTTATTTTATAACGTTTACCAAATCTGAACCAAGAAATGCATAGAAGATGGACCAGTCCAATCCAAATTAAATTGCATACACAGGGGTAGATCATGTCCTCTGTATTAGAAACCTCATACTGTAGGCTAAATTATGTGCTTCTGAAATGTGTTGGGGCTCAACGAGACAACTGAAAAACAGACTTAATTTCTCATTGGTCCAGTTACTTTGCCATTTCATTTGGGATGTAAATGGGACCCATATTATCACTGAATGCAATTCAGTGACATTTTTTTATTTTTTTATTTTTTTTTATTTTGGTTTCCTGATACCTCAGGTGAAACACCAACCAGTGGCAAAAAAAACATATCTGTTAAAATTGTAACCCTAGATAATACAAGTTACTTTGGAGTATGTCCTTTTTGTCGTTTATTTGTTACTGATTGAGTGCTGTTGTGTTCTGATGTCCCATTTGAACATTCTCAATGGGTAAAATAATAGAGAATTGATCTCTTCATCGTTCCTCCAGGCCCTGGAGTCTGCGATGGAGGCGCGGATGAGCACAGAGCTGTCTGATCGGATCCAGGGCTTGGAGAGGGAGGTGGCACGGCACAGGGACGAGGCCAGCAAGGCACAGGCAGAGGTGGACCGCCTGCTGGAGATCCTGCGGGAGATGGAGAACGAGAAGAATGACAAGGACAAGAAGATCACTGAGCTGGAGAGGTAGGAGGGCTTGTCTGTCTGTCTGTGCCTGTCTGTGTAGGTTTGCACTGAGTGAGTAAGTTAGTTTTCAAAGTGAACCGAGGTATTACTCGCTGAGACCAAGGTCTCATTTATAGGGAGGCATCATGTTTCGGACATGGTTATAAACTTGCACATGCCTGCACCCAGTCCTGGGTTTCAGATCTACCCTCAGGTAGGTCCGTTTTTTAAAAGATCAGGAGGCAGGAGTTTATACAATCAGTCCCTTATTAACTAATGTATTCCTCTGCTGTAGCTGCATGAATGTCTACTAATATTAAAAATAAAGGCACAGGTAAGACTTATTCATGCTGTGACAAGAGCAGGCAGTTCAGAGTAGATTAAGCAGGGGCCTGGATGCACCTGGTCATTTCAATAATACCTAAACACTGGTAGTTCTGAAATCCAGGACTGGGTCCAGTACTATTGTTAGTTTTTTTTTTTTTTTTTTTTTTTTTTTTTTTAATCCTGAATACAGTATATTTTGTTTTGGTTGGGTTTGGAGGAGTCAATGATTCTGAACCCGTTTGCAATAGAATACAATTAAAATCCCCAACCCGACTTCAGTTTCAAATGGGTTTGCATGCAGGATATATAGAGAAGATTAGAGAATCGAGTCCTCAGATAGCTAGCTTGAGTCCAATAAGATGCATAAAATGAAGTTATAGCTAAGTAGATAGATATTTATAGATAGATAGATAGATAGATAGATAGATAGATAGATAGATAGATAGATAGATAGATGGTTTACTGGAATGAACTCTGTTTGTGATGACCGGACTGAAACATTTACAAGAGCACTAACAGACATGTACTACATTCTCTTACTATGATTTAGATATTGATCAGCTGGTTTTAAATGAGATTAAAACATGCATTTAATGCTCAGTACTCATGACAGAATGATGTTCTGTTGGAAGTCAGCTGGCCTGTAGTGCTTAGCGCCTGGGAGGTTGGTTAATAGTTTCTAGCTGGGAATAAGGTTGAGGCATTACAGTAACTCTCAGTGGCGTTTGTTGAAATGCAGTAATTTTGATACTTTTTCTTTTTGCATGAATAATTGTGTGTGTAATCTAAGAAAGGTTGCATGGTGTTAGCACAGTGGTTTGTTGCTTGCAGCTGTTTTCATGCAACTTGTTGCACTGTGTGGAAAGGGTTTTGCAGAGGGGGAGTTTGATTATACACTATCCTTTCACCTCTGGAGGCCAAGTAACAAGTGAAACTGAACTGCTTCCTCATCCCCTGAGAGAAAGGGTAGCCCCTCCAGTCCTGCCCAGTCCATAGCAAACTTAAGGCAGGGATATTTAACTGCTCCTTTACCCTCAAAGAGAAAGCTTGCTCCACTGAAGCCAGGGCAGGCTTGAGGCATGCTTTCTGGGAAACAACCTGGAACTTTTCAAACACATGGTGACTTCCAAAGCCAATAAGAGGGTGGGTGGGTGAGTGGATACAAAAACAGGTTACGAGCCTAACAGCCAGTAAAACTGTTGATGTCCCATCGTGATTGTATGTTTGTTGCTTTTTCTGCGGAGCGAAGCTTGTGATTCTTGTCCCTTCTCTCAGTTTACTAACTCTTATGCTCTCTGTGTCCATTTATGTGTGTTTCCATCTTGTTGCTCTTTGTGTTTTTTGTGTCTCTTTAACCTTTTCGTTTGGTCATGTGTCTCTACCCGTCCCTCTCATTCCCTCCCTCACTGTGTGTTTGTGTGTGTGTCTCTCTTCTTCCCCCTCCGACATGTCTATCCTTCAGAAAGCAAGCTTCCCGCACCGCTCAGATTCACCAGCAGGTGGCAATGCCGGCCCCACAGAACATGGGGGGGTTTGTGTGGGACTTCTTTGGAAAGTGAGTCTGAGATACATGGCTGCACGCTGACCTGTTTAAGCTTCCCTTGCAGGGATGGAAACCAGACTCTTGTTGCATAGCAGTTTCACCCATTCCAGGTTTTACTATGAGGTTGATTAACCCCAGTGCATGAATAACAAGCTTAGGTGTGTCTTATTTAACTTGTAGTAAAACCAGGAATGGGTCTGCTGCTTTGTTGTTTAAAAAAAAAAAATGTTGCACAGTAAACATTGTTTAATTACCTTGCTGAAAATTAAGTCTGGGCATTTAATTTTGTTTTCAGTTATACACTGTGATGTTTTAATCAGTATACAGGATTGTTCAACATCTCTTTGACTGGTTGTTAATATTATTATTATTATTATTATTATTATTATTATTATTATTATTATTATTATTATTTAGCAGGTGATTTTATCCAAAGAGACTTACAGAAATTAAACAAAATATAACAATATATAAATTAGTCTTAAATTGAATACATATATAGAGTGAAATGGCTGATGGAAAGACATAGCAGATGTATAAAAGCAAATTAAGAATTATAGATATTTAAACTACACAACTAACTAATAAAATAACATAACATAACACAGAAACATCCAGAACAGCCAGCGTCCTTTCCCGATGTTCTTACACGATTGCAGCACACGTTTCTGCTCACACCGGCAGGGAAGATGAATCCATAGCAATCCTTAATTGGAGCCAGTAGAAGCAGGTATGTGATGGACACAAAGTTCAGACACTGGAGGAAAAATCAGCATTTCTACTGCAAGCACCCAGCAGTGCCCTCTCTAAAGTGATGTAAAGCATTTTTTCAATGTGTAGAAATGCCCAGTTTGAATGTTGCCTCACAACCACAACCCACTAACCTTTCAAGCAGACCAGCCACTAGCATCATTTCTCTCATGTAACCTTGACAACAAGCTACTTTCTGGACACTCAAGACATGTGATCAGAATGGCTGTAGTTGCCCCTCCCTAACCCCGCAGGATCGCAAAGAGCAATGCAGCTCTCTGTGGGTCCCCAGGCATAGAGCAAGCAGCATACCTTTGCATGACTCAACCTGCAATCTGAGTGCCAATGCTTATACTAGGTAACCCATGCCTGAGTTGTTACTACAAGATAGCTTTCTTTTTGCTTTAGTTAGTCTTTCTGCCGTTTTTGCTGTGACCCTTCATTCCATCCATAATTGAGACTTACACCCCGATGAACCAGTGCAAAAACAGTGGCTGCAAAATTGGTAGACAGAAGATAATAAAAGTAGGGTTGTTCTTAGTTATTACTCCTTCTTATAACATAATACATTAGATGTATAGGTAAGTGTCATACTGCAGGTTTGTTGTTAAAATGCCTTGTGAGCCAACAAAATCCTCATGTGCTCCTCTGGTTTGAGTAATTATAAGAAACACCCTTTGAGCATGTGCTGTAGTTTTCAGAGTATAACACGCTTACATTTGCATATTATTGAGATTCATGAAGAGGGCTGTGCGGAATGCATCAAAAGTGTTTTTCAAATTTTCCCTGTGAACACAAACACGGGAGAACAGACACGTGTCGCATGCGTAGCTCCATGCCCGTGAGATGAAAGAAGGAGGAGACGTCACTAAAATTTTAATAATGCTGAAATACACAGGCTTCCTGAAAAGCGTGCGAGAGCTGCTGATAGTGGAACACAATATTTAATCAATGAGACTGTATAAAAACTATTGCAACCAATGACAAAGAATAAACGCATGTATTTTAGGGTGATCTTTTTATTAATAACATATTATTTACCATTGATGTCCTGTGCTTCATAGTAGTGACACTAGGAAGATGTGGTTTACAGTATAGATTTATTTTACATCAAACAATACGTGCTTAATTAAAATGCATCAACTAAAATATATTTCACACTATTGAATTTGTATACAGTGGTAAGTTAATGGTAAATAAAATCCATAATATAACAAAACAATGTAAGATTTGTATAATATTATACAATATACATGAATTGCAGTGGTCAATAAGCAGCAGTTAGTAAAACTGAATATAAGCACTTTGCTGATGTTTACAGACAGATGATCCTGTTTCCTAAGTGATCGGTCAATTAAATTTGTAGTGTTAAGAACCAATGCAGAGGTCGCTAAAACAGTATGTGTTATCCATAGGAGCATGTAATACAGCAAACCCATCACAGGAATGATAAAAAGTGTGTGGAATGCATTGGAGCGTGTTTACACAACGGTGTGTGTCTATATCTGAAATTTACAGTATACATAATATTTAATAGCTATTGAACCACAGGATTTTTTTTTTTTTTTTAGTATTTATTTACTTTAAGAACAACCCATATTTACCATGCTTTCACTCTTAGGTGCTGGCTTCACGTCCTTCCTGAATGCAGCGTTATAATGCAGGTTAGCTTGCTCTTTCCACATGGTGTAGGGCAGGCTGTGCAGACGGGCAGTCCTGACCTCAAGAGACTGCGTGAGAGGGGGGTTGTGTGGATAAACACTTCTTAAATCAAAGCTAGGCATTGCGGGGGAGGTGGGCTGTGTCTTAAAGTGATACTTTCAATCATCAACCATCAGGCATTACATTTGTCGCTCTAGTGGTCTTTTTTAAACGGGTAACAAAGAAAATGTTGATGGTAACTGTGAGACTTACACTTTTATGGCCATCCATCATGCATCTTGTTAGGGTTGCTGATGCCAAGGGAAGGGAGCACACTGCAGTAGCCTTTCCTGCAAATATTTTAGTTTTTATTTGACCTGCATGTAAAATAAATAATAATTTTTGCTTGAGTGGGCAAATAATATGTGTATGTAGTCAGCATGATAGCAATTTAGTGTAGCAATTTAATTAAGACCCAGCACAATTTATTACAGGGATCACCAGAGAAGACAGACAGGAGGTTGAATTGGAAAACTAGATCTAATGGTAGAGTTACAACAGATACAACAGTATCACCCCAAGCCTATAAATATGCTCATCCTGACAGCAGTAAAAAGTTTGAAAGGGGTGAGAATTTCCTTAACACTTTGTCCTCCATGTATTGTAGTGAGCTGCAGCAGATCCACATCCTGGAAGTGCAAGGATTGGCACATTTCATGGTTAGCTAATAAAATGTGAAGGTCCTATAGACCTCAAGGGGCAGGGTGACTCATTGAAAAGGAGAGAGCAGTGCACATGAATTTCACATTACATTAAAATATCACTTCAGCACACTTGGCCTTGAGAGTTTGACAGGCTCTAGCTCTGATGAGTCCCTATTGATCCTGCTAGCAAGGCTGTGATACATTGACATGTGACAATTCAGTTATTTACATTGTGTTTTTGCCTCTTATTATTCCTAGCAACAGAGTTATGCAGAGGTGTCCTCCTATGCATGTACGTCAGGCTTTTTACTGTACATATCATATCTTTTTGTTTTTAGTAAAACCAAACAGTGTCCCTCCATGGTTCCTTGATGGTTTGCAGTGCAGTACCAGACTTGATCACTGCCTGTCACTGTCTTTGCATGGCACGACTGTGTCTTCTCCATGTGATTTCAGAACAAAGTCAGTCACTTGCTGCTGTATCTCTTCTGTGCTTCTTGGCTATATTTAGGTGATTCAATGTACTAACAAAAAAGTTCTGGAAAATGTTGACCACTATCATTAATTTATTTAATACCCAGTAAATCATGCTGCTAGTCTTTAGCTTTTTTTTTTTGTAAAAAACGAACCGGGCTCCAAGTGGAAGAGGCAGTGGAGTGACAAGATCTTTTTTTTTCCATTAAAGTAAGAATCTGTGAAGAATGCTGTGTTACATTTGTATTTGCATGCCATTTATAATATGATTAAACCATAAGAGAGCTATAATACGGCTATAATATGACATTGAGTTTTTTTCCAAAAGCCATTTCTACAAGTTGTTTCGTACAGTACAAATTAAATATCGAGGATGTCAATATGTGTTATTTAACTGGCGATAATGTTAGCGTCAAAGTTCTGTGACAAAGCCATTCTCAAGTGCTCGCTGCATGCTGGAATATGCTAAAATAACCTAGACTTATACGCTGGCTACCAGCTCTCTGAATGACTTAAAAATGGCAATAGTGAACACATCTTCTCACAGGATTGATATATAATTATATATATTATATATAGATATATATATATATATATATATATATATATATATATATATATATATGAGAGGGGGAGGGGGGGGTGGGCGTAAGCAGACTGTTGACTATGGACGGACATTAAATGCATTAAGGTAATTGTGGAGATGGTGTATGTAAAATACGTTCTTAGCTTTTTTTTATTTGATTGTCAAATGAAATGCAGATTACAGTCTATTTTGGTGTAAAAAAAAAAAAAAAAAAGATTAAAATAAAAAGGCAGCTACTGTATCAGTAAAACAATGTGTAATCATGGTAAGAAGGCTGTTCTGTTGATCTGAACCTTCGTTGTTCGTTCAAATAAGACCTCCCTGACATTTTACATATTTTTGCAGAAAAGCTATACCCTAAAAAGACTGGCAAACACTGTTAGATGTCTGCTCCACAAAGATCAGTATTTTAATTATATAATACGTGCTATTATTTAGACCCCAGAGTGTGGGAAAACTAAACACTAAAACAGAATCTGATTGTTTGCCTAGAATAAGGTACCGCAGTGGGTCTCGCTGCAAGCCTTCAGACAGGCTGGGTTCAAAGCTGCTATTCAATTTGGCACCTTTGCAGACAGCCTTATGAAGAGATGCCAGTGGTTTGAGGGGCCAAGAAGACTGATTTGCTCCCTTGAAAGGAGGTTCTCTTCTGGGCAGGCTTCAGACAGACTCACGGGTAGTAAAGTGGGAGAAACACTTCTTAAGTTATTGATAACAATATCAGAAATCATCTACTGTAAGAAAATGTGTTTGTATGTTCAATATTTTCAATAATTTTGCCAAGCAACATGCACATTTAATTGGCCAACAAGCTTAGACAGTCTACAGTTCAGGAAAAAAATAAAAATAATAACAAGCCGATGGATGACAAAGAATTGCAATGTTGGGAAAATTAGGAATTACTTACTGCAGGGTGAAACCTTCGATACCTTCACTTGTGATTGACCTATTACTACACTCCTGTCAAACTATAGAAGACAAAGCCTAAAAACAAAATGGATTATGTAAAAATAATCCCTTCCTTGGTTACAGTCCATTGTGAATTGTGAGCGTATCAGTGGGACTGACTAACACAACTTTAACAAAAGATGGAGCGGGGACCATTCCGGGGCTCATTAGTGCACGTTGTACATTAGCGGGTGACATCTGTCTGAGTGAAAGGATGTTTGGATTTAGGTTTTCTTTCATAACAGCCTTTGTTCACCCAGCAGCCAAATCGTTTTGATTGCAGCCGAGAGCTAACAGAAAAACATCTGGTTCATTAAGATCTATTAACTATTCCCTGTACTATCAAAACTCTGGCAGATAGTTTACATAACTGTGCTTATCCTGTAACTTGTAATTTAGTGTTGGCTGTTTGAAGCCGACTAGTACAATCTGCAAAAGCCTTTGAGAAATGTGCTAAAATACGTTATAAGTTGACTGTTGTCCAGTACAGTGAATGCAGTACCAAGAGTGATGCAGACATTTCCATTTGCGTAATAAGAAGGCACAGTAGTGCATTTTTTTAACCAACAGATGGTGAACTTGTAACATAAATGAGGGATAGTTGTTTTATGTGATTTGGATGTTGGGTTTAGAGCACTTACTGGTCACATATACTAATTCAAAAACCATGTTTAAAACTAGGAGTAAACCCCGTGGGTGCACGGAATATGTGAAACAAAAGTGCTGCAAATCTAGACTGGGAGTGTTAATGCATCTTACAAAAGACGAGGTACTAGGTTTTTTAAAGCTTAGTCTGTTAATCGTGTAGACCTTTAGTCAGAGGAGGAAGAAAAGGTGGTGTTTATTGTCTAGTGTTTAGAAGCACAATGCCTTTGAGTAGCGTATAGTAATTTAATGGGTTGTCCAAGCACATCCTCTTCCTCTGTCTGTGAGTCTTGCTGGTGTGCTGTGCTTCATGCTGTGTGTGTTTACTGGTAACCCCTTCATCTCTGCCTGCACACTAACCTTCTCTTAACTCTTTCCTTCACATCTCTGCATTGGATTGCCGCCTTCTTCAGCTTGGCTTCAAGGTCAGTATATGGTTTTGAACTAACATTAAACTTGTGCCATGTCCATTCCATGCAATGCAGTGGTTGAAAAATTTAAAAATGTTATGACTCAGTAAGTAGCACTCACATACTATATATATATATATATATATATATATATATATATATATATATATATATATATATATAAAATGCAGATATGCACATTCAACTCTATTTTGTTTGAATTATACCTTGAATGGTATATGCGTTATTGCATTCAATATTGCAAGCATTTAGAATGTGAATCACTTAGCTGAACTGCATTACAGTGTCTGGAGGATAAGAACTGTTCATTTAATACAGTTAGCATTTAAGAGGCTGAAGCAATTGAAGATCAGGAATTTGGACTCGTGCAGAACATCCATTGCGGCCTGTTTTTACTTTTTTTTTAATTACAAAACTATGTCTGTTGTTTAATGGCATTAACCTCTAATTAAAATTAAATCTAAATGTTTCTTAATTTGTGCAGGAATCTATAACAGAATCGGTTTGTTACAAATCGCCATGAAGCAAAGCTGCACAGTAGTTTTTCATGCACGAATCTAACCCTCAGTATGCCATGTTTGGTTACCAAGGGATGGTTCAGACTCTGGGTCCTCTGAGTTCTTTGTCCACAGGCACATGTGTGTATCACTCATGAGGCTGAAGGCATGATCATTTCTCTTTTCACATTTATAATAACTACTTACTGTACTCTGAAATGTAAAATAAAAGGACATAAAAGTAGTTGTATGTAACAAAATAATTTCATAGATCTTACCCATTTTGCACTTGGCTGTAGTACATAGGTCTCAAATGTGCAGTGTTTAAAGAAACATAAATTTGGTACTACTCTAAAGTCTCAGTTTGCTTGCCTTGCCTTCCAGGAAGTCTTTATTTAGTTCCTTGGTCATTTCACCTCAGCAGTGTCTTTTTGGTCAAAGCTTGTCACTGGCTGAGAGTATGTCACGCAATAGGGGAAGCAGCTGATTGGTTATTGACAGGAAAGAAGCCAGTGAATTGACCCAGGAAGTGCAAGAGTCCAAAGGCATGGTTACAAACAGACATATCTAAGTATCAGATTATATTTGAAAGTGAAAATACATGATTGCTAAAACACGTGTTTCACTTTTGAAACTATACAATGAATGGATGTGCGTGGCAGAAACAATGTATGGAACTATTTTTTAGCTACAATTACTTTGACATACAGAGTATTCAAGTGGCACAAAACAATGGCTTTAGTTCCCCAGCAATACATCAGTATTGTCAGCTGCCATCGCCTACACTACGCTGTGGTCTCACATGATCAGATTAGCCCAGGGGCACAGCTAGGACTACTGGTTCAGACAGATCATGAAGTGTGGTTACAACCTGGCTAGAAATGCATTGTGACATCATTAGGAGTTGCAAACTGATGCATATCGCATCCCACAGTGAAGGCGCTGGAGCCTAATGTTATGCGCTGAAGCAGGGCCACTGCTTAGAACTACAGACTTTTCCTAGCATTGAGTGGAGCCTGAAACGAACGAGCACTTTTTCGGTCCTGCTTCTGTAAAGTTACTATTCTTCAGTGTCAGCTGGTCACAGGCTTAATATGTATTGTATGTTGTATGAGAATATGTCTTGAGGAGATATAATTTGAACAGGGGGAGGCATGTTGTGAAGAAATAAGTAATGACTCTTTGGGTTTAACGAGACTGGACCATTTTCCAGTTAGTATGGTGTCTTATCTCGGCAGACACACAGGCTGACCTGATAGGCTGTACAAGCATTTTAATAATAATAAGAGTGTCAAAGTATTATTATTATTCTATTGTTAATCAAGGTTGGTCGGTTAATGGGGTTCCATCTCTTACTTTGCTCAGTAATTGTGGAATGTCTTGTGTGCAATTTGTTAATCTACTGTCCATGTTTTGTAAATGTGTAATGTTACATTTCATGCAGATTTAAGTGATTGCTACATAAATTCCATTTAATTCCCCCATCCACAAGCAACAGGGAATTTCCATTTCCATCATCTCCTTCCTGAATTATCACTTGCTGCAAACAGTGCATTTTGGAGACTGGAGTGTCATGGTAAAAGTTTGTATAGGGTAGCACTGTACACTACATCAAGTTTGGAGTTCTGATATGCAGGGAGGGTGGTTTGTTAGTGTTTTAGGGTAGGTAGGTTATAAATAGAACACACAGGGTTATCCATTTCTTTTTTTAAATACTTCCGTTTAATTATTTATAAAAAGCAAAACCTTTCTTTTTTTTTTCTCCTTGATTTGAAAAAAAAGATATGCAAAAATGACAATGCAGGAATCTGTTAGCTTTATAACAAAATTTAAATTTTTGGTGTGAAATAGTTTCAGTTTGGCAGGTAAAATGAAAACCCCATAGATTGCACGTAGAAATGTGAGCTTCATTCGACTTGTGATTTATTTATTTATTTATGTAAGTATGTTTATAAGTGTTCAATGGGTAATCAAGTTGAGTATGTACTTCTCATGCACTGTGCATCATTTGTAGTGTATTCTCTCAAAATGCTTCACTGTACCTTGATGAGTATAGCTAGTTTCAAGACGGTATGCATCCATCCACCGGGAATGGTCTGAGGAGCATAACGGAGATTTCAGGCATCTTCTGTGGCCACAGCGATCCCCAGGTCTCAATCCGATTGAGCACTATTTGGAGGAACTTGAGCAACATGTTTGTTATCACAGTCCTCTCATCCATTCAGACATTCACATTTCACAGAACTAGTGCAGAGGCAACTCCCAGCACCTTGTGGAGTGTATACCACATTGTGTCAAGACTGTGATCAGGGCAAACACTGTCCCAACACAATATTAGGTAAAGGTCATAATAATGTACCCCATTAGTGTATTAGTTACAGTTCCAAAGTTTTATGACACACGTCTCTCAATATCTGCTAAAATCTCCATGGTTTCTGAGGCACTGTAGACATTAAAAAAAAAAAATATATATATATATATATATATATATATATATATATATATATATATATATATATATATATATATATATCTACACAGTGCCTTGCAAAAGTATTCAGACCCCTGACCAATTCTGTCATATTACTGAATTACATTGAAATTCCATTCTGTTCGATATTTTATTTTAAAACGCAAACTCAAAATCAATTATTGTAAGGTGACATTGGTTTTATGTTGGGAAATATTTTTTAAGAAAAATAAAAAACTGAAATATCTTGCTTGCATAAGTATTCAACCCCTGTGCTGTGGAAGCTCCCAGTTTACACAGATGAAAGAAATTGCCCTAACGAGGACGCAATTACCTTACCATTGGCCTCCACCTGTGAACCATTAAAGTTGCTGTCACATTTTCTGGATAAAAACCCCACTGGTGAAGGATCATTGGTAAGGCTGTGAATCTGAAGGAAAATGAAGACCAAAGAGCATTCTACAGAAGTTAGAGATAAAGTAATACAAATGCATAGATTAGGGAAAGGGTACAAAATAATATCCAAGTGGTTGGATATCCCAGTGAGCACAGTTGGATCAATAATCAGGAAGTGGATGCTGCATCACACCACCCAGGCACTGCCAAGAAAAGGCCGTCCCTCAAAATTCAGCGCTCAAACAAGAAGGAGACTTGTGAGAGAAGCCACAGAGAGTCCAACAATCACTTTGAAGGAGCTACAGAGTTCAGTGGCTGGGAGTGGAGTAATGGTGCACCAGTCAACCATTTCAAGAGCTCTGCATAACACTGGCCTGTATGGGAGGGTGGCAAGAAAGAAGCCGTTACTCAAAAAGTACCATCTGAAAGCACATCTAGAGTTTGCCAGAAAGCATGAGAGTGACCCAGCTGCGATGTGGGAAAAGGTTTTGTGGTCAGATGAGACCAAGATAGAGCTTCTTGACCAAAACTCAAAGCGCTATGTGTGGCGCAAACCAAACACTGTCCATACCTCAAGACACACAATCCCTACAGTGAAGTATGTGGTGGCAGCATCATGCTGTGGGAATGCTTCTCATCAGCAGGGACTGGGCATCTTGTTTCAATTGAAGGAAGAATGGATGGAGCAAAATATAGGAAAATACTGCAAGAGAATCTGCTTCAGTCCGCTAAAAAACTGAAGCTTTGGAGGAAATTCACCTTGATGATCCCAAACCAAGGCCAAAGCAACATTGGAGTGGCACAAGAACAAAAAGGTGAATGTCCTACAGTGGGCCAGTCAAAGTCTTGATCTCAATCCCATTGAGAATCTGTGGCACTATTTGAAAATTGCGGTCCACAAGCGTCATCCAACCAACCTGAACAACCTGGAAAAAATCTGCCAAGAAGAATGGGCCAAAATCACTTCGATACTGTGTGCAAAGCTTGTACATACTTACCCCAAAAGACTTAAAGCTGTTATTGCAGCAAAAGGTGGCTCTACCAAATATTAATGTGTGGGGGTTGAATACTTATGCAAGCAAGATATTTCAGTTTTTTATTTTTCTTAAAAATATTTCCCAATATAAAACCAATGTCACCTTACAATAATTGATTTTGAGTTGAAGTGTTTTAAAAATAAAATATCGAACAGAACGAAATTTCAATGTACCATTTGTAATTCAGTAATATGACAGAATTGGTCAGGGGTCTGAATACTTTTGCAAGGCACTGTGTGTGTGTGTGTGTGTGTCTGTGTATATATATATATATATATATATATATATATATAATTTTAAAAGAAGGTGAGCAAAAATATGTAAACTCAAAATAAATTACTTATATGATTTCATTAAACAACTTGTTAACTTAACAAAACTTTTAATTTAAGAAATGTGGCCAGATACTGTTCCCCCCCCCCCTGCTTATTTCAGAATAATGAATATTATTATAACAATTTTTAACACAGCAGAGTATTTCTGAAATCTAAATTATCGTGTCAAAGGAGGTATGGAGGCTTTTATAATGGGTCTTTTGTAAGCAGAATTGAACATTACATTTAAACAGGGCGCTGATGAGACCCGTTGGCGAAATGTTAGGTTTGTTTATTTAGTTTAAAAATTGCTTGTGTATTTCAGGCACAATGTACAATGGAGAGTACTGGGTGGTACAGTGTGTTCATATCCTGGCATCCTGCCTTCACACTTTGATGTTCAACCAGGCTCATCGCAACAGAAACTGTTTGTGTTGGCTTGTGTTAACGGGCAGCAACTCCTTTATGTTATTGTGTCTAACTTTTGGTTTTACCTTTTAACTGCCACATAAAGAGAATGCTTGTGTTCCTGCTGTGCCACGGTAAAAATTGCACTTTTACATTGCTCTTTCAAAATCGGTAAGGTTTTCTGCTGACACACACTATCAAATTGTTAATATAATTTAGGAGAAAACGGTGCAGTGATTAAAAATACATTTCGACAGGAAATGAGGAATCTGGAGCAACTGGGGAGTTTATGACTGAGTGTGTTGTCAGTTTCAGAAACAGCGCTGTCTAGTCCTGAATGCACAGTAAGAAAGATGACTTCTAGCATGTGTTTTCAATTTTAAGGGTAATACTTCATGTATTATCATAAGTAGATTGCTGTAAAATAATCCACAGGGTTTAAACCCACCCCTATTAAACCCAGTTGGTTAGGACATGTCTCAAGATTAACTTCCCAACAAGATCAAAATGGTACCCCCTGGGGCCAGACATTAGCAGAAATGATTGTCTTCAAACAATCATTTATAGCTCTACCTTTTTCTTTTTTAATACACTATGCTATTGTCACTGTAAACTGCCTCGAAGCAACCCTAACAGATTGTTGATGGGTTTTTGATAGACGTGACAATCTTTTTTTGTTGAGTGTGGGTTAAAAAAAAAAAAAAGAGATTCACCCATTGTAATGTCCCTTGGCGTGAGCAGATGTCTTCACTTTGGAGCAATGCATTATTGGCATTCCACAGCAGCTCCCTCCATTGTTTGATCCTCAGTGTCTAGTCCTTGAGGTCCGTGTCACTGCACACGTCTGCCTCGTGTCGGTTTTGATGAATCACCTCCCTTACTGCCTGTACCTCCACTCCAGCCAAGCATAACTGTACACTACACCCTCCCTCTGCCAGTCGGGCATCTCAACTGGCCCTGCTGCCTATTCACACACCTTACAGTATGTTGAAGGAAGTGCCAAGGAGAAGGCATATGTATTTACTGTGGTCTATTTAATTGATCTAAACAGGTCCAGATCAAAGTATTTTAAATATATCAATAAAAGAATGGGTGTTGTAAAACCCATCATCTTCAACAGTCTGTGTGAGTCTAAAGTGTAAGTAGGTAAAAATACAGATTTGGTCCTAATTAATTTGTTACTCAATGGCAGAATTTAGATCCAAGAAGCTACATGTACTAATAAAGGGGTAAAAAATATATATATATTTTTCCTAAAGTCTTGATTTAATATTGCTCTATTATGACCATGGGGTAGTTTTGATTATTTTTTTTTTTTTTGTGAATTTTTGCCCTTGTATTTTTGTGAACTCAGAAGGCCTCCTATAAAGAATGAGAAATATAAATAAAAAGCGCCTTCCTCTCTCTGTCTGTGTCTCTGCTGCCCTGGCCCATGCCAGGGCTCTGTATTTATAGCTGTCCTGCGGCTTCCGATTAGTGCCGAATGCATTCCATCAGCGAATCAGCGAGGAGTGGTGGCGCGCAGCCAAGGCTCGACCAGGGAAACAGCCCCGGACCCAGACCGACATACAAAAGATTAATTCTAATAGCTATGGAGCCGCTGCGCCACAGCTTGAAAGTCACACTTCATTTCATGGAAATTAACCATTTTCACCCCAGTGCATTGAGTCAGGGAGGTTGGCCTGGGCTGGCGGAAGTGAGCTGGAGGTCAGTGGGAGATCTGTAATAGATAAAAAGTATAGGGTAGGGTGTAATATATATATATATATATAATATATATATATATATATATATATATCTATAGCAAAACTCCAAAAATGCTCATTCAAAAGTAAGTTTTACCCTCTGATGCTATGATAGTATTATCTACAAGATGCTAGAAATTTCAATATGATAATGCAGAACCTAATTGTAGAAAAGTCTAGAAAAAGCTGGATTGTAGGTAAACATTCTTGGAGAATATACAGGTGTTAGGCATAGAATGATTGTTGTCATTGCCAATAAGTCAATATGAGAAAAAGTAATCTGAAGACCTTAGGCAGAAAATAATTTATTGTCATAAAGCTGGAGAAGGATACAAGAAGATTTACAAACATTTGAGTATCCCAATTTCAAATATTTTTTCTATAATAAAGAAGTACAAGACTCATGGTACTGCTACAACACTCCCTTGGTCTTGAAGAAATAAGGTTATTTTACCAAGAATAAGTAGAAGATTTGTGAGGAAGGTTAATAACAATTCAAGATTGACTGCCAAAGATATTCAAAGTCAATTGGCTGCAAGTGGTACTGGGATTTCCATTTCAACCATAGGTCAAGTATTGCATGTTGAAGGTCTCAATGGTTGCAGGAAAAAGCCAAGGAAAAAGACACTCTTAGGAAAACGTCACAAGGACAATCGCTTAAAGTTTGCAAAATGGCGTTTGAATGATGAATGTGAGTTCTGGTCAAAGGTTTTGTGGAGTAATGAAACAAAAATCGAGAAAACGTTTGTGAGAAAGTCTGGTGAGGCGTACAAAGAAAAAAACATCTTCTACGAGCCTGTTTTTCCTCTAGTGGCACAGGAAAGTTAGTTCCAATACATGGTAAAATGGATTCCATAGCATAACAAAAGATAATGGCTAATCATCTGAAACTGTCCGCTACAAAACTAGGTTTAAAGCAAAACTGGACGTTCCAACACAACAACTATCCAAAGTACACGTGAAAATCTACTTCAGAATGGTTAAAGAAGAATAAAATAAAGGTTCTGGAATGGCCTAGTCAAAGTCCCGGTCTAAATCCGATTCAGAATCTTTGATATGAGTTGAAGAAGGCTGTGCACAAGAGAAGTCCTCGGAATTTGAATGAACTGAAACAATTTTGCAATGAAGAATGGTCAAAAATCACTAAGGAATCATGCCAAAAGCTTGTTGACAAATATCCTAATCGTTCAAAAGAGGTTATTAATAATAAAGGTTCCTCAACTAGCTGTTAATTTCGTTTTCCTTACAATAATACTTACAATTATACTTAAATATAACTTTTTGCTTAAACTTCACTTTTATGAGAAATCCCAGATCTGAAATCTGTCTGGATAGTAACTATTCTGTAGATACAGGACTGTGGTCCCCAACATGATTGTCATCCTCATAATAACAAAATACCTGGAGGCATACTTGAATAAGCCAGTGATGGCTTGTATTGTAAATGCACTGTAGAATTCATGCATTGGAATGTTTTTATTATCTTGGAACTGGGGCATAGGTTTGTCCAGCTTTGTTATGCTAAGGTGAGAATGCCAGTGCAGTGTATCTTTATATGTGTCGCAGGGATATTGCTTTAAGAGGGCATTATTTGTGTGCAAGTCCTAATCATTTTATTAACAGCTTGTAGTTTCCATTGTTGCCAGTATGAGTTTGCTAATAAATTGTATGTTTAGAATATTAGTTATGTCTTTGTGCATAAGACAACAATCTGAACAGATATACAAGTATAGTTTCTGATCCAATGGGGATGTGACTTATTAACTCCAATGATGTATTAATTATACATTTTTACATGTATCTTGATTGTGAGGAAACTTGGTGTTAACATTATTTAGCATAAGTTCTACTATTCTGTATACTCTTGATATTCGTCATGGTCATAAACTTTATCTTCAGATTGATGGCTCAAGTTTTTCATTTACAACCTTGGCATAGCAAGTATGTTACTGACATACTTGTTCATACCATGTAATGCTAATGTTTTTTAAACCTCCCCAATGCTTTCTTATATTGGCTATTCTGTCCACTTGCTGGTTGCAGGTTTTGTGTCCTGTTTCAATTGAGCCGTTGATACATGTCCTGTTCCATTGTGGGTCCTGCCCATGGTTCTCTTCGGAAGATGCCTTTTTCTTTGCTGAAATCCAACAAGACTAGTTCCAGCTAGCCAGCTCAATTCAGACAGACATAGGCACTCTCATACAGTTAGATCTCTCCTGAAATTCCCTGGTATATGTGAGTTAAGGCATTTCGTATTCACTTGTGCCTTTGTGGCATGTTGAATCCCATTGAGTGTTTGTTAGTGGATTGAGACGTGGATGTAACCTAGGGTGCTTATATTCTATCTGTGAAAACCTTTCTGTTTTAAATTAAACACAATACTTACTCTTTCCATATATTTTCATTGGTAATGTCTGAAACACTGTGGTGTATTTTTGAGGTTGAGGTTTCTGTGGCAATAATCATAAACAAAATGGCTTTAACTGAGCAGGGAAAACTGACCACTTACAGCAGACCTTCATGATTTCAGCACAGGTATGTCAAGGTACTACCGAAACTGTTCACTAAAGCAACTAGTTCAGTTACTTTCATGTATGAATGAGGTATTAAATAAATAAATGTGTGCAGTCCTTAAGCAGCCACAACAAATCCTTGCTACAGAACGTAAACATTTACATGTCTTCTAGCAAAGTGGTCTAAGACAAAACATAGTGAAATTAAAAAAATACTATGAAACATACAGCAAACATAAGTTGAATATACATAAGATGTACAGCAGGTTTCACAGACCCAGATTAGCTCTAATCTTGGATTACCGAATCGTACTTTTGGTAAAGTAGTCCGAGATGAGTGCTAGTTAGGGTTTTAAAAATACCCGATGGTGGACTACTTTAATATGCATTCAGAATGGAAAATAGGAGGCACTTTTTTACACAGAGAATTGTGAGGGTCTGGAATCAACTCCCCAGTAATGTTGTTGAAGCTGACACCCTGGGATCCTTCAAGAAGCTGCTTGATGAGATTCTGGAATCAATAAGCTACTAACAACCAAACGAGCAAGATGGGCTGAATGGCTTCCTCTCGTTTGTAAACTTTCTTATGTTCTTAATATCTAATAAACGGCAGCAGACATTTTGTCTTAGAACTTCTAGAATCTCAAATCAAAAGTTGAATTTAATTGTTTTTTTTTTTTTTTTTTTTATATTGGAAACCATTTACATGACCCATTTTACCATTGTTTTGGTGAGTTTTCCAAACCGTCTGTTACTTTGTTTAATTTAATGATGTCAATAAAAATGGTCCATGAGTCACCGATGGGGGGGGGGGGGGGGGCAACCAGATTTAATAAAGAGCTAATAGGCAACTGGTATAACGAGCCTCCATAGCCACTATTTAGATCATTAAAATAGACCCATGTCAGGATCTGTAACTCTTTGATTTTAATTGAGTAGAGTATCCCTTTGAGTACAGGTTGTCACAAGGTCATATAAAGTGTGCAGCTCCTTTTGAATCCCTCCTTTGTTACGGCAGATAATGGCTTTAGCTGTAAAAATGACGAGCTTGCTGAATCCCGTACAAGAAAAACAAGGCCCCCAGAAATAAATTGTAACAACTTTAATGAGACGACAACTACAATAACACGCCGCAGCGAGGAAGGGAGGCAATAAATTCTCATGGAGCCAGCGGGCCAGCGAGTGGCCAGCCAACAGCTGTATTTGTGGAAGCACAGGGCTCGCTCTGTGTGCGCCCCCGTGGCAGACACTTCGGCCCGGCTGCACAGTGGGCAGGTTGTGTTTGGCCGTTAAAGGTGCTGAAACGACTCCCCAGCGTGTCGTTCTCCCCAGGAGGGAGAGTCCAATGGAGGGAAAACTTAGACCACAAGATCAAAATGTTCATCCGGCCTTCGTCCTTCTCCAAAAATGCCTTTTTCTTTTCCGTCATTTGCATCAAGGCCATGGTAGAAAGTACTGGAAGTTCAATTAAGTACGTTGTTTTTAATGTTTGAAGAGTTTTGATAAGCTGCAAACTGTTGTTTCGTCTATACTGTAGCTGAAAAACTAATAGTAAACTTACAGTAGGTGAGCTTTAGTCATTCTGTATAAATGCGATTAGTTTAGCCTTTGCAGGTGGCTGATTTCTCAAATTCACAGCACTGGGTGATTTTAATAATGTATTAACAAGGGGTGTTCTGAAACCCAGGACACTGGGTGCAGGACTATTGTGGGTATCTAGGCCTAAAATCAAGAAAAATCAATATTAATGTTACGAGACCAGCAAGAAACACCTAGCTTGAAACAGTAACAGTTTCACCCATTCCAGGTTTTAATACAAGCTTGATTAGCCACAGTGAATAGGTAACAAGCTGAACTCACTGCTTATCACTTCATAACTTTACGGTGGTGCTGTGTACAGTGCAGCTTGCACCGTCACTGTGGTGCTGTGTACAGTGCAGCTTGCACCGTCACTGTGGTGCTGTGTACAGTGCTGCTTGCACCGTCACTGTGGTGCTGTGTACAGTGCTGCTTGCACCGTCACTGTGGTGCTGTGTACAGTGCTGCTTGCACCGTCACTGTGGTGCTGTGTACAGTGCTGCTTGCACCGTCACTGTGGTGCTGTGTACAGTGCTGCTTGCACCGTCACTGTGGTGCTGTGTACAGTGCTGCTTGCACCTTTACTGTGGTGCTGTGTACAGTGCTGCTTGCACCGTCACTGTGGTGCTGTGTACAGTGCTGCTTGCACCGTCACTGTGGTGCTGTGTACAGTGCTGCTTGCACCGTCACTGTGGTGCTGTGTACAGTGCTGCTTGCACCGTCACTGTGGTGCTGTGTACAGTGCTGCTTGCACCGTCACTGTGGTGCTGTGTACAGTGCTGCTTGCACCGTCACTGTGGTGCTGTGTACAGTGCTGCTTGCACCGTCACTGTGGTGCTGTGTACAGTGCTGCTTGCACCGTCACTGTGGTGCTGTGTACAGTGCTGCTTGCACCGTCACTGTGGTGCTGTGTACAGTGCTGCTTGCACCGTCACTGTGGTGCTGTGTACAGTGCTGCTTGCACCGTCACTGTGGTGCTGTGTACAGTGCTGCTTGCACCGTCACTGTGGTGCTGTGTACAGTGCTGCTTGCACCGTCACTGTGGTGCTGTGTACAGTGCTGCTTGCACCGTCACTGTGGTGCTGTGTACAGTGCTGCTTGCACCGTCACTGTGGTGCTGTGTACAGTGCTGCTTGCACCGTCACTGTGGTGCTGTGTACAGTGCTGCTTGCACCGTCACTGTGGTGCTGTGTACAGTGCTGCTTGCACCGTCACTGTGGTGCTGTGTACAGTGCTGCTTGCACCGTCACTGTGGTGCTGTGTACAGTGCTGCTTGCACCGTCACTGTGGTGCTGTGTACAGTGCTGCTTGCACCGTCACTGTGGTGCTGTGTACAGTGCTGCTTGCACCGTCACTGTGGTGCTGTGTACAGTGCTGCTTGCACCGTCACTGTGGTGCTGTGTACAGTGCTGCTTGCACCGTCACTGTGGTGCTGTGTACAGTGCTGCTTGCACCGTCACTGTGGTGCTGTGTACAGTGCTGCTTGCACCGTCACTGTGGTGCTGTGTACAGTGCTGTTTGCACCGTCACTGTGGTGCTGTGTACAGTGCTGCTTGCACCGTCACTGGTGCTGTGTACAGTGCTGCTTGCACCATCACTGTGGTGCTGTGTACAGTGCTGCTTGCACCGTCACTGTGGTGCTGTGTACAGTGCTGCTTGCACCGTCACTGTGGTGCTGTGTACAGTGCAGCTTGCACCGTCACTGTGGTGCTGTGTAAAGTGCTGTTTGCACCGTCACTGTGGTGCTGTGTACAGTGCTGCTTGCACCGTCACTGTGGTGCTGTGTACAGTGCTGCTTGCACCGTCACTGTGGTGCTGTGTACAGTGCTGCTTGCACCGTCACTGTGGTGCTGTGTACAGTGCTGCTTGCACCTTTACTGTGGTGCTGTGTACAGTGCTGCTTGCACCTTGGTTTGTTAGTTCTGAAAAACTGCAAGCTGTGTTTTAATCAATTCTCAAACCCAACATTCCCAACATACCTTATATGCTGCAGAAAGTCATTCTCAATCTTTAAGTTTATTTTTAGTTTTTGTATTACTATGTATTTAGTGTTCTGCATTTTCACTTTTTATCTTAACATTTTTTCCCGGGAATTTTACAAATATTAAAATAGGGATAAAGTCGGTTAGAATGTGTTTTTAATTGATACATTGGTAAAAATCAGGTGAAAAAAATCTCAGTATACACACTTTATATGTGGAATAATCTGATTAAGTTTAATGTTCTTGGGATGTAAGCAGAATCTGTGCAAATCGAGGCCACATTTTCCCAAGTTAGCTGGTACTTTGCGAACATTTGGACAATTGCTGTGCTGACAGAGATAATTTATGTAGAAGGTACGAACGTGACATCAGCTCAAAACAAGCCAGGTTTATTTACCTTAAAATAACAAAAAAAAAAAAACTGAAAATTGTCAGAACTGGGCAGTTCAAGGCATCGCGAGACGCATCAAAAACACACTGGACATTTTCATCAATGTGTTCCATAAGTTTACCAAGTACCAACTAAAGCATCAGAATTTTCTGTCAGATATTTACGATTAAGACTGTTGGCGTTAGACAGTGTTCAGCTGATGGACAGCGCTGTTGCACAAAGTCACAATACATACCCCTCTGCAATAAACAGTGGCTTAACTTGGTGATAAATAGTTGAGCCACAGAGGAAAATGTTTCGTGGCGAGCGGCTAGCGGGAACACAGTATTCTAAAAACATTATACTATCCAAAAATGTGTTCAATAATATGTATGAATATAGTTATATTTCAATTACAACCATCAATATAAACATTTCATTATATAGTTTGATGTGTAGGTGTTTGTATTATTATTATTTTTTTTACTTTGTAGTTAAGTCGTTGCGATTTTAAAACGCTATTTGCTTAAAAATTACTCACCAGGGCTGTCAGTATCAGAATGTAGTATGAAGAGTGTGAGTGTGTGTCTATGTAGGTAGATATGGATTAAACGCTGACCCTGCAAAGCATTTAAATGTTCATAAAAATTTACCAAAAACACATCACTTATCTTATCTATCTATCTATCTATCTATCTATCTATCTATCTATCTATCTATCTATAGATAGATAGATAGATAGATAGATAGATAGATAGATAGATAGATAGATAGATATAGATATATATATATATATATATATATAGAATAGTTACTATCCAGACAGACATTTCTCATAAAAGCGATGTTCAAGCAAAACGTTATGTTTAATACATGGCCACCTTGGTTGTTAATTAGCACATACTGCTGTTTTTGTAATGGGTAGTTTATTTCCCATTTGGGAATTTTCCAATCAACGGTTTCTGTATTTTTGGTTCATACCCGATGAATTCTTGGACAGCCTTGCTTTGCTTTGGCTAAAATTGTGATTTAATGCAAAGATCTTTCCTGTCCTGTCGAAAGATGGGAACAAGAGAGATCTCAGAAAACTTTGATTTGGCACTTGAACAAAACTGCATTCCTTTTCTCCAGTAGGGCTAGCTCCTACAACCTTTCTTTGTCATCCAAAAATCACTTTCTTTGAAAAGGGATAATGACTCCCAGCCCTCCTCACAAAGGAAGTCACAAGTTGACATATTTAAAAATTGTGTAGCTGAAGACTGAGAAACTGTTTTATGTGTTTACACATGTGGGAGCACGACCCCTTACAGTTGTCTGAGTGTCATTTGAAGTGCACTGTTTCGTGTCCTGCTACATGCACCGACTTAGTGCCAATTTATTATTCTTTTTTAATTCACTGTTCCAAATTATGCTGCATTGCAAATAAGTCATTTTCCAAATCCGCCTGTTTAATTTAGGTTACAACATACTTTCTTTTTTGTACATTATACTTATTGTACAAACAAAATACTCCATGAATGTTCATAGAGAGCTGTGGTTATTTTACGCATGAGGATCGCTGTTAACTGCCCACTCAGCCCCTTTGGGGGCTCGTCCGGGTCATTCGGCTATCTTCATTTGTGGAATAATTACAGTCTTCTGTCAGTGCTCATGGTGTATCTGTTTGCTAGTTATTAAGAGAACCTGGAGATAGAAGCACATTCCTTGCAAACTGTCTTTATTTGTGTGCATGTTGCACTTAAAGCTTTAGTTACATAGATAACTTTTTTATCCAATTGTGATAAAACATGGTTTGGACATAGCACATGTTAAACAAGTTAAGGAAAAATTATTGAACCTTACAAAATAATTTCATAAATCTTAACTGGTGTGGACTTCCATATATATATATATATATATATATATATATATATATATATATATATATATATATATATATATATATATATATATATATATAGCAGTTAAAAATCTTTATTAAGACACTCATTACACTAATAAAAAAAGATGTATTAAAACCTATGAATGTAGTAAAAGGTACAGTAATCACTGCGGTGGGACCAGAGTAAGGGCGGATTTGTAAAAAGGCAGATAAATTAATCCTGTTTTAAATACTGTTATACACAGCTGCAACAATTACTGTATTATAGTATTATTTTGAGATTCATCTTTTATTAGGGCGCTCCCCTAAATCCCTTGCTTAAAAAGATGTAGGGTATTAATGTTTGTGACAGAGTAGCTGCCTGCCATGTGGGTGCGTGCATTCACTGCTGAGTGACAGGCAGGAGATCGAGACGGAGGTTGAAGTTGATATGCCCCGCAGGCGAACAGGATTTATTTACATATTGTAGGAAACAGTAGTAGGAAGCCACTGTCTTTATATTTTTTTTTAGCGTTTAGTGAACAATGGCTCTCATTCCTCTCCTCTCACTCACAAATTCAACCTCTCAACTCTCAATACTCCTGCAGCCAGATCCTGCTTCTTTCTTTCAAATTGTCATATCCACACACACACAAGTCACTCCCCCTTCCTCATTCATTGGTCCAACACCCCCTATCTCTGACTGCTCGTGTCAGACCTGCTCCCACCCCCCTCAGTGATGCACTCACACAGGCAGTCTTTCAGCACTCGTCACACAGGCACCAAAACGCAGAATACGCTTACAGATCTGATCAAGAATAACAGTTTACAAATACACATTACATCATTGGATCTCAGCATGTGAACTCATTTGTGCAATCCCTGTGCTCACATAGTATTATATACTTTATCTGTGCGTGAAGTGATTATGCAATCCATGTGCCTAAATGCAACAATATATTGTAAATCACTCATGCTACACAAACCCATTTATATCCCGTGCACCACTATATCCACATATAACCGACAACATGAAACACAAAGATACACACAGTGCGGGGCACACTGCTACAGTCCGATATAAACGGCTGCCCGAAATAACCCTGTATGGTGTAAGTGATGGCTACTGTGTGTATGTATGTGTATGTTTCTCTCTCTCTCTCTCTCTCTCTCTCTCTCTCTCTCTCTCTCTCTCTCTCTCTCTCTCTCTCTCTCTCTCTCTCTATATATATATATATATATATATATATATATATATATATATATATATACACACACACACACACACTTACATATATATACATATACAAGAGCACTCGGATACAAAGCCCCACTTTCACCAACATGGGGGGGATTAAATGAGTTCCACTTCCTTGCAATAACAAAAGGATTTCACACATGCCCTTAGATCTCTGCAGGATCTGTCAAAAGTAAAACTGATACAGAAGCAGAAGTTAAGATGCGTATCTAACTTAGTTTTGGGTTTGGCTTTCGGCTTCAAAGGGTTAAGGTCATATTGTCACATGAAGGTCTATACTCCTGTCATGTAGCTGTCTATTTCAGTCATGGGGATTGTTTATTGAGGTTTTTATTTGTAATGATTTACTCTGGAAAGACTGACAAGATGGGTCTCTAGGACAGTCTATATCTTAAAAGTTGTGCAAACCTAAAAAAAAGCTTCTCATTGATGCTATATCTTTCTCACAGTTCCTTAAATCATTTAATGTGATTGTAACAGTATAAAAGTTCATGTGATATTTTATTAACTGCTTCAATGGTACCTGCTTCTAAGTTGTTTCTTGTTGGTACCTGTGGTAATCTTTTTAAGCCTCGCAAAACATTTCTTGAACTTCTTTTTGAGTTTAACATTTTGTTCTTAACCTACAAGGCACTGTCTGGCTTTGGACCTTCAAACCGCCCCTCTGCATTGCTCCATCCCTGCGCCCCAGCTGGCACTCTACTGTGAGATCTCAGGATGCTGCTCTCCATCCAGTCCCTGTAGGTTCCGGCTGAAGTCTAGAGCCATGGCTTTCAATGATAATGCCCCTCGCCTTTGGAAATGTAATCTTCACAGTATTATAGATGCAGATTTTGTGATTTGTCTTTTTTTATTTTATCTAGGCTTAAAACTTTACCTGGCTTTTATTCATTAGCTGGCATTCGATTTTGTTTGTTTGTATTGTATTGATAATTGAGCCTTCTGTTTTCTCTCCAAGTTCACATTCTATGCATAACTTAGCCCTAAGTAGTCCTACTGTATGTGTAGCATAGAAAAGTGAGTAGGAGACTTCCCAAGCTCTGGTTCTCGGTACAGACTTTCCCATTTTCAGTAGCTCTCCCTTGTTGCTGCTTTCTATGTTCGTGGACGTTTGTTACAGGACATTGTTCCTTAAGCTAGGAATGTATGTCATGGTGACCTCCTGTTAGCTTGTACACCACATCATGCTTACCACACTCGTAAAGATGTGTTCTGATAAGGGGTACATGGACAGTAGAGGCACGTCATCCAACAGCTTTAATATTAAACACTTTGTTACACGAATAGAGATGTACAAAAAAAAGGAAAAAGACATTTTGGCTGGAGGCTGTAGTTGAAATACTCTCTTCTCACGGTTTCCTGAAGATATGTCAGTGCAGAACGGCTTGGTGGGACATTTGTTCTTCGTTTGAACACTTTACTTGGGTATCCTTTATAAGTGTTTATATTTGAGATCAGCACGGGTAGCTGCCGTGAAAAATACCCAGATACCAAGTTCTTTTTTGGGTAATGATTTAAAAAAAAAAAACAAAAAAAAAAAAAACATATTTATGTTTTAAGCATGGTACATATTTAAATACTATATAGTACACATAGACTTAGTCCCTTGGAAGTACAATACTGGTAACATCAAAATATCAATAATAATAATAAAACGTCTCAGTTTGAATGTAGTTATTAACATTAAATACACTGCATGTTGTGTGATTATTTGCCACATGTATTGCCATAATCCACCTCTGTTGTTGTTCTAAAACATGGCATCCAGCAAAGGAAGCCTTGTGTGGAACTTATTTACCAAAGCAACAGAAAATGGATTTTGCTAAGGAACTATTTCATTCAAAGGAGGAAGCACAAATAGTTTTTTTATTTAACCAAAAACAAAGTAGGTAAGTGTTTTGTAAGTGTGTGAGTAGGGTTTTTCTCCTACTGGTTTAATTTTATACCTATGCATTTTGGGGTGCATTTCTTTGTTAATCTACTTCATAACACTGCTCACAATACTGTATTTATTTATTTGTTTATTTTTTAAAAAGGCTACTGTTTTGATCTTTTTGGTAAGAAACTGTATCTGTGCAATCACTGTAGATAACACATTCTGTACTCAACCATGAAAAATCACAGATGCACTTATGTATAGTAAATTACAGTGTCTAGCGGGGGCAAGCCCCCAAACCCCTACCAAAAATGATGTAATAATATTCACAACCTGGGTCCTTAAACTATTGTTAGCATTGTTCAAATTTACATAAACTGGGTCCGCTAAACTGTAGTTTACAAGCCACTTCCACTAGTCATTTTAGCATTGGAATAATAAGCTTGGTTTGCTAAACTATGGGCTACCAGAATGTATTATTCCTTACTGTTAGGGTGATATCTGTCTCTTTAGGCAACATTATTACAGTACTTTGCCTCACCTTGTAAAAGAAGAGTGGTTGTTTCAAAGCCATTCGAACACATTTAACTAGCTATGGTGGTATGAACTGAGCCACACACCATCACTGTAATCAGCAATGACAGTACACATTTTTGAAGAGCACAACAGAGAGGCTATAGATATCAGCGGGACTTGGGAATTAATGTATGCACATGAACGACGTAATGCATTTTTTTTTGTGGCAAAACAACTAAATAATGTGTAAAAGAGTCTAAATAAATAATTATTAATATGATTTGGTCTGAGGCCCGTGTCTCGGGTGCCTCATAGCTGACTACGGGCTTGGTATTGAAGTCACACTGTTATATGGGTTTATGTTATCACTGACAATACGTTGTTAAATAAAAGATCAACATTATTTAAATAAATGATGCTAAACTTTTGGCCAAAGCTGTATATCCATGTGTTAGTCAAACTTAGATTTTTGCATATAGGTCAGGGTATATAGGAAAGTGGTTTTTGACAGGAAAGTGTGTTTTTTATGTCGAGTACAGCATCACCCTGACAATTTCACTGATATGGCCCTTCACATTTTCTTCATGAGGACCCTAAAATAAAAAGATTTTATAACAAATAAAAAGTTTGCAAAGATTGTCATCGGAATTGGTATAATAGGGAAGTCTGCTTGTTGTTAAAGGAAAGCTTTGTGCGAGCTGCCAGTGGTTTCACTCTCCTGAGACTCAGGGTTTGAAGCCGGCTTGTGGTCACAGTTTGTTGGTTTTCTTTTTCCCTCGAGTGCAATTTGACATTAACACGCTTAAGTAACTGCACAGAATTGTACAAACAATGCAGACAGGACTCAGTTTCTTACAGCTCTTCACCAGTCTGTGGCCGCACTGCCAGAGCTCACTTCCCCCTAGTCTGGGTTTAACAGGGAGTTCCACTGTCCTAGGCTGAGACATTTGTGCCATTACTCAAATATTGTGAGCCGGGTAAATCACTATTGATCACACCCATAGAGGGCTGATTCAGATATATGTATAAAGGTTGGACGAAAAAAATGCCTGGAATATGTAATGCAAAAGTTATGTAAATGTGCTTTACTTCACACAACGGAACACTTTCTTTTTAAGCAAATGACGACCTGCACATGCATTCAGTAATATCTAAACGCTTTATCACTGTGACGGGGTACACCCCACCCCTGTGTGCTTTGTTTATTGTGTGTTATTTTTTATTATATTTGTTGGATTATGATTTAGAGGTATTGTTTAGTGTGTAAAAACACTATGTTTTACTATTTATTATTTTACAGCATGGATGGGGTTAAAATTCCCTGTCAAAAAATGTGACTGTCTCCAGATGGATTTGATTTATTACTAATTTGGAGAGGGTCACATGAATATAAACCTGCAGCTTTGGCTGATCGAGGTTAGTGTGTTCAGAATGAGAATCGTGAGAGAAATCAAACTGAAACTAAAAGAAGTGATTGCTACTCGTTGTAGACTAGCACGATACTTGTTTGGTTCCATGTCTGTTTGTTTTGGCCACTGTGCACTTTGTTTTGTACCAGTGTTTTGTTCAAACCTTTTTATTTATTATTATTAAACGTGCGCAACAGCACTTGCATACCTTGCAGTACTCTGTCTGTGTTTATTCTCCTCCGGGTCTGACATCACCACGAAGCTGGCTGTGACATATGGTGCTCAGAAGTGGGAATTAACGCCTCCACATACTCAGGCCAGGAACAATACTGCGGGGACACAATGTTTTTGGATTTTTTTGTTTGTTTGTTTTGTTTATTGAAGAATGGTGGAAATGGACAAAGTCCAGGAGTATATGGAGAAGTGGCATGCTCATCAGAGGGAGTTGGAGGACGGAGGGACTCCATGGTACATCGCCTCTCTGGAGTATGGGCACCTCCTGGACGTGTGCCCCTACGAAGACCCTCTTTTTATGAAAGCCTTCAATCAGGATGAGGTGGAGACGCAGAGAAATGGATCCATCTGCAGGCCGTAACAGCACCCCAGACGGACCAGAACACCTGCCTCATATGCCTAAAGGAGAAAGGTGGTGCTTTGCCTTTGGCAAAGTTGGGCATGTATCACCGGACTGTCACCCCCGACATCTGGAAGAGGAGCGGCCGTCCCCAGAAAAAGCCAGGACAAGCGCAGCGCCCACAAAGGGGGGGGACCAAGCTTCCAGCACTCATGAGGGGGGAGCATGAGCTTGCAACGCCCTGCACGTCACCGCCCGGGGAGGCCTGCACGTCACCGCCCGGGGAGTCCTGCACGTCACCGCCCGGGGAGTCCTGCTCGTCACCGCCCGGGGAGTCCTGCACGTCACCGCCCGGGGAGTCCTGCACGTCACCGCCCGGGGAGGCCTGCACGTCACCGCCCGGGGAGTCCTGCTCGTCACCGCCCGGGGAGTCCTGCTCGTCACCGCCCGGGGAGTCCTGCTCGTCACCGCCCGGGGAGTCCTGCACGTCACCGCCCGGGGAGTCCTGCACGTCACCGCCCGGGGAGGCCTGCACGTCACCGCCCGGGGAGGCCTGCACGTCACCGCCCGGGGAGGCCTGCACGTCACCGCCCGGGGAGGCCTGTACGTTACCAACTGGGGATTTGTTATGTCCAGCAGCAGCAATGGCACTGCTGGAAATTCTGGAGCCTGAGCCCAAGAGAAGGGAAGAAAAAGAGGTTAGGAGACCATTTCTACCCGCGATAGTTGCGCTACCAAAAATATGTCACCCCGCTGTCAGCCTTTCCGCTGCAAGCAGGGCCACTGGAGGAGGACCTTGTTTCGCTGTCAGCATTTCTGCTTATGGCAGTGCTGCTGTCTGCCTTGCAGCTGCCAAACCGCTCAAGCTGGAGGAGCCAGCCTTGGCGCTGTCGGCACGTCCGTTGACGATACGTATGCTGACAGTATTATCAATGTCAGCATTGCCATGGGCTGCGTTTTTCGCTGCTGGGATTGCCCCGGCTGGAGGAGCCAGCCTGTACATTGTCACCATTTCCACTGACAGCATTGCCACTGGCAACATTAGCACCTGTGGGCCCATGGATGCTGCCATTCCTGGCCTAGGACTATGACCAAGACTGCTGGGGGGCACATTGTAACAGGGTACACCCCAACCCTGTGTGTATTTTGCCTATTCTGTGTTATTTTGGATTGTGTTTGTTGTATTATGATTTAGAGGTATTGTTTAGTGTGTAAAAACATGGTGTTTTATTGTTCATTATTTTACAGCATGGATGGGGTTAAAATTCCCTATCCATGCTAAACTCATGCAGAATGTGTGATGGATGTCTCCAGATGGATTTGATTTATTACTAATTTGGAGTGTGTTCAGAGGCGGAACAAGAGACTTGAGTCATTAGAGAAATCAAAGTGAAACTAAGAGGCAATTGCTGCTCAATACTTGTTTGGTTCTGTGTGTTTTTGTTTCTGTACTGTTTGTTTTGTACCATTGTTTTGTATTTTGGTCAAACCTTTTATTTATTATTATTAAACGTGAGCATCAACGCGTTCATACCCTGCAGTACTAACTGTCTGTGTCCATTCTCTTCCGGGTCTCACATCCCCACGAAGCTGTCTGTGACAGTCACCCTGTAGAATGTCTGTCTGAGTCACGATGGGCCAGATATTACAGATTCTCATAGAGAGCTGGGTGCAGCCTTTCGGTTTGACTAAACAAATTACCGTTGTATTGCAAGAAGCCATCTTGCAAGAAGCAAGAACAGTCTGGAGAACTTAAGTAGTAATTAATAAAACTAGAACTGTAGGTTCTGCTGTGTACTAGGAAATGGTAGAGTGCTATAATAATCCTAAAAATTCATAAAATTGGCTCTAAATTTCCCTATAAAAGCTCATATATTTCCAGTAGGTATGCGATTGTTGATAGGTGTGGAAGTTTAATATTCCCCCTGATGCATTGCTGTAGGTAGATGTAGATGTAAAACCATTCTCTGGTTACCATGGCAGTTTAGTATGCATTGTCGTGATGTTATTTCTTGGGGATAGCTCAGAACAGTCAGAGGAGGGCATGGTGTTCCAACCAGACCATAGAGAGGAGAGAGCAGATTGGGATCGAAGGGGGTGGTGGGCACAAACTGAGCTTAACATTAATGTTTAAGCAAATAATTAAGATGGTATATGCTAGTGGTGCAATAATTAATTGGTGAATCAGTTATTGATCATCTGTTCTTAAATTTCCCGAGCTTGGATTACATATTGGTGAATCGATGCATCAAATAAGAACCCAGTTTGAAGTCTCCTGTTGCCGGTTTGCATTAAAACCTTGAGTGTGCTTCTTTTAGTACAATTACAGTAGATAAACAATGTTAGCATATTGCTAGGATACACACTTTAGGTCTCTGCATTCGTGTTGGATTTACCTGGTGTAAAATGAGTTGAGTTGCTTCACTGGTGAGTAAGTCTATGCATTTTTTTGCACAGAAAATTGACAAGAAGACAGTATAACGGCCAATATTAAATCTACTGATTTTAGCTTTTGTTTCAAAGCATGTTGTGTTTGGATTATATGGCAATATTATATAAAAAGAAGCTGAATGTAGTACGATAGTTAAATTAGTCAGAATTTGTGAGATTAATTAATATTTTTTGCTTTGCTTTGGACATAAAAGGTTAACAGTAATGAACAACTGTAGTTCAGATAGAAATGACCTCTGTTAAAATATAGTATTTTTTGTTATTACAATGTTAAGGGGACATCTGATATGGACACACGCATATTCTTTTCAGTTGTTAAAAACTCAAGTCCTTTTATATTTTTTCGTAGTCAGAAGTGTTCTAATTTCAATGTAAGTTTAACTGTTATGCGCAGTAATATTTTTAATGTTTTAATGTTTTTAGTTATTGGATCTTCTGTTTAAAAAAACAAACTATTCTTTATTTTGAAAAATAAAACATCAATGCATAATCATAAGCTGAAAATTGTTTCAAAGCACAGGAATACAACCTGCCCCCACCCCATTTAAATCAGAGCTGTCTTTGAGTGTCTGCCTTTCCACCCACAAGCACAAAACAAATTGAACAAAATGATCAGTGAACCAACAAAACCTCTGTCAACAACACTGTCGAAAAAAGCAACCATCCATTAAAAATAACTGTTCTGGGGAGACGTTTTATTTGTAATGTCCTGTCATGTCACTATGGACAATTGGATCCCAGATAGTGGGTTCTATTCAGTTGATATGAACAGTGGTGAATCTGAATACCGCCACTATTTATATATTACATTAGGACAAAACCTGAGGTTTTACTTTTAAAGACAAAAAAACATTTAGGAGACTCACTGACACAGTATGAGTTTTTGGTTTTGTCAATTATTTAAACAACAGCGGTACCATTCAGAGCTATTGAATAGACCCCATTGTCTTTGGGGCACAGCTATGTCTTCTGCATTATTCTCTCTGTCACCTTTAATTAGTGGTGTCTAATAAAAAATAAATGTTTTGTCCCTGTTTAACCTATCTGGGCTTCCCTGAATAGATCACTGTTGAAATAAGCAGTCCATCCCACAAGTGCAGTGGTTGCCCACAAAATGTTATATTCTCACCAATGCTGGAAGACAGAACATTAATTTTAACCCAATGGTGACTGCAAGACTTGCATTCCAATGCAGTACCCTCCCTGACTTCATAGACGTAGATGGAGGCAGTGCACAACATATGACATTCTAGTTATTGTGTCAAAACAGCAAACCCTACTCCCCAACTTACTTGCCTAGCCTTTGCATGAAGATCTTCAAACTTTAAGGATATTCCTTGTTAATAGTTTGTGTCTTTATACTGGAGGGGGTAATGTTTAGCTTTATAACCAGAGAAATGTAATTTTGAAACTTGAGGTCTACAGCTGAAGTCTCTTTTACCTCAAGGTGTGGAGAGGCGGAGCAGCAGCTTGGGCTGAAACTCCAAGACCAGCAGATCACTGAACCTCGGAAAAACAACACAGCAAAACATTCCCAGTTATTTATGGCCTGTTAAAGCTATGTATTGCAGAGGGGAGGGGGGAAAGGCTATCGTCTCTATCGGCTATCCAAGTAGGTAGGGACGTTTACAATTGACCTCTGTGAGTCAATTAATTAAAGAGCTTAGGCAGCTGACTTATGTTTGTGAAAAAATAGGTGCTTAGAGGTGGAAAAGAAGGGTGGGGAAGGGTGTTGTACAGTTGACTTTGCTAGCAAGTCAAACATAGTAGGACAGGAAAAGGGGTGAGGAAGCACTGCAAGGGACATTCGTTTTGATTGGACCCAAACTAAAGCCTTTAATGTCAGTTTGCCAGCCACAAAACACTTGCAGCGCCTGTAATTTCTCTCCCCGCACCTTCCCTGTCCTTTGTTCAGACTTGGTCTGAGTTGGGCTGGAATCTGAAATAGACTTGTTCTTTCTTTCTGTCTGTCTGTTTTTCATCCTCTCAAAATGCCTCCACTCAAACCCAAAAACCCACTGTGAGGCTGGTAAACAAGTTTCACGATTCAGACTCCCAAGCTCCACCAACTTGAGAAACTAAGATTGGTGTGTTTCAAAACAGGATAGTTTCGTACTGACCCAGTGTAGTGGTGTAAGACCCAATCCTTGTGTGTCCTTATTGTGTTGTTTAGTATGTCAATATATTATACTGTCAGTAGATATGAGTACCACAGTTGTGTAATCAAACAATTGTTTAGTGCACCAGTGACGCTTGGGTCTGGAGATCCTTTAAAAGGTTCCACACAAGGTGACAGTAATAAGGGTTAACAAGGTTTTGATCCTACATCCATTTTATTTAGAGCAAAAAAACTAACATTTATCCATTTGTGTTTACCTGGTCCTTCGTTACTGTTGCTAGGTAACTCGCATCTAACCAGGAGGCCTGACTGTTTGCCAATTAAGCTGAATTGTCACTTGGATTTGTTTGCGAAAACAATGCTGAAAAAAATAAACAAGCTTTGGCCATCATGGTATTCAGAGATCATTATTATATCACATAAAGTAACTTCAAAGCTTGTTATTTTGGACTATAGTTTTTTATAGTTGGGGAGTTTGGAGGAATGTGTCCTACAACTTTGAGCTCAGTGGAGGTCTTTTTCCATCAGGCAAACTTTCTTGTGACTGCTAAGGTGTGAAAAATGTAATAGCTTGGCACACGTGGAACTGGTGTTTTCCATGGAATAAGCATCGTGGAATAGGTCCAGGGACATGTTTACTTCAATAGAAGGCTGTCCGCTTTATCAGCCGTTTAAGAGCACTGCAGTACAGTAGTATTTCAGAGCTCAGATCTGCCGTGTGCACAGTAACTGGTCAATGTGATCAACTTTTTATTGAAATTTTCAGCATTTTGTCTCTGGGTACTGAGGGAAGATGAATATTCTGGTTTACCAGATCTGTTTAGTTGAGGCTACAAACTAAGCTTTAATACAGTAGCTGGTGCTAGCTTGGATATAATTAAGTGGTATTTCCTTATCTACTGTTCCATTTGATAGAATGAAGGGATCTTTCCTTCTCTACTGTCCCATTGGATAGAAATGATCACATTAGCTTCAGCTTTGTCTGCCTAAGCTGCTTAAATGTAGAAAAAAGTCAAAAATATGTAAAGCATATTTTGTTACAGGGTCAGCTGCTCAAATCTAAAAAAAACAACCAAGAGGCTGCAGATGATTGTGCAGTCAATCTGTAGCCTCTCTCTGCTCTATATGAGAATGGTAGAATGGATCTGATGCCACCGCCAGCAGGGCAGATGCATGAGAGTGCACCAGTAATGTCATGAACAGGGAGTCCCATAAGTCATGCATCATTGGCAATGTCATATATCACTCTGTTAGGATGTTGTCTTGTTAAATTGGGCGGCCACGCCAAGTTGATTAGCTGTACCACACATCACCATTATCTGAATTGGTTTAAAGACTGAAACCAATAGAGAGTCAACCAGTGTTAACAAATGTCTGACTTCTTTTCCAACCTTACAGGCAGATGAAGGACCAAAGCAAGAAGGTGGCTAACCTGAAGCACAAGGAGCAGGTAGAGAAGAAGAAGAATGCTCAGCTGATGGAAGAGGCCCGCAAGAGGGAGGACAACATCAGCGAGAGCTCCCAACAGCTGCAGGTAGGCAGGGGTATGGATGAGTTCCCAACAGCTCCAGCTAGGCAGCGGCACACAGAACAAGGGTAGAGCTGGTTTCATGGGATCTCTGTTACAATAATGGGAGCAAATTAAGTTATGTGAATTGGGTACCTTACAGGAAGACACAAATTGTCCTGAAATCCTGTAAAAACTTGATAAAACACATTTTCATTTTGTTTAGATAACAAATCCTTATTACCTACCGAAAACATTTTTACTGCAAACTGTTTGTGGGTGAGGGAGTTTTTCTACCATCTTTTATTTATTTATTTTAATTTAGTGTGTCCAATTATAATTTTTACCTCGATTTTTCTCCCAGTTTGGAATGCCCAATCGCTTTTCCCCTCACCTCAGCAGTTCCCCACATGGGAGATCCAAAGGTTCAGTGGGCATCTTCCCATCCCACAACCAAGCCAGCTTCATTTTTCACCCAGGAACTCAAGATCAGATGTCAGCGAGCTATCAGCCTCTGGAGTACAAAGGCCAACCATGCAAATGTCTGCTCTGAGCACACTGGGCGCCTGGCCAGCAGGGTTCGCTGTAGAGCGATGAGGAGATGCGCTTGTGAACCACTCGGGGACCCCACTATCTTTTTAGACATTTTCCAGAAACAATTTTTTTAATAGTAATAAGCAAAATTGGATTGTTTTCCACAGCAATCTGTTGGTTAAGTGAGTACAGGTCTTTGCACACTATAAGCCTTTAATCTTTTTCTGCACAAACGCATTAGACACAGGTTTCCCAAACCTGTAGATTTCTACGTGGGCAGTACTCAAGAATCTTCTACCACAGAGCTGAGATGTAGAATGTAAAATCCTCACTTGAATGACATCCTCCTTCACTCCTCCTCCTTTGTGGTGGGGCATTTATTGCCCATTTTACAATGAATAGATAATCAGCTCCTCATCAAATACATGCCAATGATTTTAATGTGCAGGCCGTCCCAAATGTGCAGTGGCACCACACATATCAAGTTAATCTCCATGCAGAATGACGAGGAAATATTAGTCATTCATTATAACCCATGTGTAAAACCAATGTAAAAAAGATTATTCAAAATGTATTACCTCATGCAGCAACAGATGCTGCAGGACCACAAGGCCCAAAGCTGATATTGTATTTCTTGATTGCCCTGTACTGACCACTTTAACAGCCTGTCCCTGAGCACAGTAAATCACCCTGGGGTTCAACCCATGACCTCGCGGTGTCTTGGCTAACCATTGTAGGCCTGGTTTACAGCTCACTGTGCCACCGTGTCAAATCCTATTGCAGCCTATGTGTTTTTTTTAAATTGTATAATCACAAAGTAAATCGTTGTGGGTTTGTGAGCATGTCTGTTCATCATGTATGTATACAGGTGACAACCCGTTCATAGAACGTAATGCTAAGTTAAAATATGTACTAGTTGTTCCTGGACACACTATCTGCGTATGTGTTGACTTATACTGTACATGGAAGGTGATTTGATAAACAGTGCAGCATATGAAAAAAACACACATTATTGTAGAACATATTGGCCTGGCACATGGTAAATCGTTCATCGTAGCCACATGGTACGTTGGCTTTCGACTGTCTGGGTTCTATTCAGTGGATAGCCTCTGCTGAACTGTGAGCACTTTGCTTATGACAAGAGAATGGGTCTCGTGTAGAGCCTTGGGGTATGCCACAGACAACACATGAAAATACAGACACAGAGTCTCCTAGTGAAACAAATTGCTGTCTTTTAGTGACAATACCGGACCATTTTAAGACAATACCGGACAATCCAACCCAACTTCTGAGATGATCAATTAAAGTGGTATGGTCCACTGTATCAAGTGCGGCACTTAAATCTAAAAGAACAAGGACAGATACACAGCTAGAGTCTGCAATTAACAGTAGATCATTCACCACTCAGATGAGGACAGTCTCTGTACTGTGCGCAGAACGGAAACCTGACTTCATGCACTTTGTTACCCTCAAGAAATGAATTCAGTTGGTTTGCTACTACTAAAATTTTGAGAATCTTAGCTAGAAATGGCAGATTTGAAGTAGGTCTGTGATTAGTTTAAGTTTGATTTCTTAAGCAGAGGTTTAACCACAGCCATGTTTAAGGCAGAGGGAGCCACTCCTGACTACTGCTATGATTTATGTTGTTTGTGGGGGGTTATGAATGTGACTTGCATACATTTTTGGTTTGTAGTCATTTAACGAGACCCCTGTTGGAAAACTGGTTTTATCAAACTAATAAGGGCTTCGTTATGTGACTTAAATCTGAGAACCCGACATCCTGATTCAGATAGCGAAGCTGGGGTTTGGCACAGGAACAGCTAGTAACTAATAAGCCTTTTTTAATAGAAATACAGTGTCTTAGGAAAATGTAAAATATAATCTGCCTTTGGGTTTGGTGTCAGGAAGAAAAGGGCCAGGCAAGGGCAATTTTGGTCGCTGTGGGTTGGATTGGATTAATAGAACAACATTACAACTTAAAAAACAAATGTGTGCAATATTCCATATTCCTTAGCTGTGTTTTAGCAACCCGTTGAACAAACATTCTCACATTTCAGCTTATTCTCCGTGTTTCCAAAGGAGAGGGGTTTTAAAATCAATACGAATAGGATGGCCGCTCTCGGCACAGCTGCTGCTGCTGACTCTGGGGTAACTGAGATCAGGGCTGCTTTTAATCACCCCAATAGCATCCAGCACAAGCTAAAGTTATAGTGTCAACTGGGACTTTTAGAATGAAGGAAAACACATCCAACCTGATACACATGAGCAACAATGGAGTCTTAAGCCAGCAAATTGAAGGATGTTTTTAGAGCCAAAAATGTCAAACTAAAAAGACAGTACTTGGGATCTTGAGGCAAAGCAGTTGCATTCAGATATTTTCCAAGTGATTGTTATCTTGCTTTAAAGGCAGTCAATTCAGGTTTAAAAAACTGATCACCAGTGATACAGTACATAGCATTTGTGGAAATACAAAAAAATGTAGAATGTAGAGTCCGTACATTGTATCACGTTAGGTTCCCTTTCAATTCATTATGTATGGGATATGCCTGCCTATTGGTAGGTATTCACTGAGCTGTCTATATCATAGCTGCCGATAGGCTCCTTCCTGGATGACATCCTCGGTTCTGATTTAACTGTATTGATTTAAAGGAGTGCATATGTACGTCTTTTCTAGTCTACACTCTTGTGAAAACACAGTTCCTCCACCGGGCTAGGCCTCGCGGCATCCCTGGTGTCAAGTGATTCCAGCGAAAACCATCTGGGCAGCTTGTCTAAGCCTTGTTTGTTTTGTTTGTCGCGGCACATCCTCCTGTCTGTATACCAGACAGGAGGAACCCTGCATGTCTGTGTTGTGCTGTGGATTAACTGCAGCGCAGTTGATATAAAAAACAGCCAACCAGCTGTGTATTCCGCCACCCCGCTGTAGAGTAGACTTGCCGGCTGCGTCGGCCTGCCCACCTTGGTGTGTCGAGCCTTGATAACAACAAATAACAGTAGTGTGTTCTCCCCCAATTGTTTTTGTTGTGGTCTGCTTTTCAGCTCACCCGCCGCGGCTTTGACCCTTGTGTCTCCCTCGTGTACGCAGCGCATTGACCAGGTGTGTGACCACACACGGTTAGGGTAGGCACTGTTGCAGGTAGGTACTTTGGTGCCATGGTGCACCCGGTACCCGGTGCTCACAGTGCTCAGTGCACGCAGTGTGCACGGTACTTCGGACCTTGGTCGCACAGCGCCTTAGTGTACGTGGTGCTCGGTGCATGTGCATACAGTGTTGCGCGGAACTTGGTGCATGTAGTACTCGGTGCACATGGTGCCTGGTGCGCACTTACACAGTGCGAGTGCCTCGGTATGCATAGTGCCCTCGGCGCTCCGTATACCCGGAGCACATGGTGCTCGGTACAATATGTGCTAGGTGCATTCAGTGCATGGTACACGGTAATCATTGCATATGGTACACAGTGCAAACAGTGGCTAGTGCACTCAGTGCGCACAGGGTTAGATGCACGTGGCACTCGGTGCACAAGACGCTCGGTGCACACGGCACTCAGTGTGAACGGTGTTAGCGCCTTGGTACGCATACCGCCCTCAGTGCGGGTTACACCTGTGGTACACTTGACACTCTGTGCACATAGCGCTCAATGCATGCAGCTCTTGGTGTAGGCGGTTCACACTGTGTGCATGTGGTGCTTACTGCACTAAGCACGCACGGTGTTGGGTGGTAACACGGTACTCTGTGCACGCGATACCCCAACGTAATGACGGGAAAGGCCGCGTGCCATGCTTGCATGTCCCTCTCCAGGTCGCCGGACTTCAGGAAGAAGTGGCTGCCTTGCTGTGCAAGTGAGTCATCTGTCTCGTAAACCCCACCTTCCATGGAGAGGGGTTGTACTCAAGGTATTTTCTGGTGCCCAAGAAAGATTGTGACCTTCACCCCATCCTAGACTTGAGGTTTGTCAATGGGTTCTTGAAAGAAAGGAGGTTCCAGGTGCTGACTTCCCATCACATTATCCAGTCAGTCCCGCCGGGCGACTGGTTCACCACCATGGACTTACAGGATGCATGTTTTCACGTTCCATTTCGACCAGAGCACAGGAATTACGTCCGCTTCTCCTTTCAGGGAAGCGTTTACGAGTTCTTCGTGCTGCCGTTCGGCCTCTCGTTAACTCGTACTTTTTCAAAGTGTGTAGATGCTATCCTGGCCCCCTTGTGGTTGCAGGTGGGATCAAAATAATGAATTATTTCGATGACTGGTTGATCTGTTCCCAGTCGCAAGAGGTAGCAGTGGCCCACACGGCGGTTGTGACATCATCTGGCGAGGCCAGGCCTCAACATCAGTGATGCAAAGAGTCAGCTTACACCGGTGAAGTGCACAACGTACTTGGGGCTCAGGCTGGACTCAGTACGATGCATTCCCGCCGATTCTGTTACTCCCGGCCTTTCTGGAAAAAGTCTGGTTAGAGAAGGTGGCAGTTCTCCTAGTGGCCCAGGAGAATCTGGTTCTCGACCCTGTGTCGTCTCTTACAAGGCCAGCCCTGCCTCAGTCAGGCGAGCGGCACCCTCTGGCACCTGGAACCAGACAGGTTCCAGCTATGGGTCTGGCCCCTGAACTGGATCGCTGGTCAGCCCTAGGGCTATCGGTTGCGGTGTTGGGTAGGTGTAGGGCGGATTCCTCTAGTTCATTGTAAGCCTACAAGTGGAAGTATTTTCACAATTGGTGTCTGACTGGAAGTCATGACCCAGTTTCTTGCCCCATGCCAGTTATCTTACAGTTTCTGCAAGAATTGCTTGATGCTGGTAGGTCACCTTCCACATTGAAGGTCTGTTTAGCGGCTATTTCTGTGTGCCATGCGCCCGCAGATTTGGTCTCTCCAGGTGCACATTTTTTGGCTACTCGGTTTCAAAAGGCGCTCGGTGGTTACGCCCTCCCAGTAGCACTGTTCTCCCTAAATAGAGCCTTGATATTGTACTGCAGGCTCTCACGAAGGCCCCATTTGAGCCCATATACTCCATAGAGTTGAAGTATCTGTCTATGAAGACAGCCTTCCTCTTGGCTATCGCCTCCGCTAAGCGGGTCAGTGAGCTGCAGGCATTGTCGGTGCACAGCTCCTGTATGCCTATTTGGGACGATGGTAGCAGGGTGTCACTGCTTACAAACCCTGCTTTCATCCCCAAGGTGATTACAGCCTTCCACATGAATCAGTCTGTGCAACTGGAGTCATTCCATCCACCCTTATTTTCTTCAGAGGAGAATTGGAGATTTAATTTCCTCTGCACGGTTTGGGCATTAAGATGCTACGTGGATAGAATAAGAGCTCTGCCTCATTCTGACCAGCTCTTTGTCTGTCACAGGATATGGACCCTAGGACATCCCCTCTCGAAGCAGCGACTGTCGAATGGGATTGCGAACATGGTCTCAATTGCATGTGATGGTGCTGGCTTACCCCCATCTGGGAGGGTAGCTGCACATTCCACTAGAGGGTTGGCTGCATCTTGGCCCTTTTTAGAGGGGCCTCCTTGTCTGACATATGCAATGTGGCTAGCTGAGCTACGATTCATACGTTCTCCAGATTCTATCGCCTCAACGTGATAGATCCTTCCTTGCACAAGGGTTCTTTAGGTTGCATGCTCTTACCACTAACATTGGGTTAGGTGGTTTCGATGCGTCCTTCATATGCTGCCGTTCCTTCTCCCTCGTGACGGTTCTGGTATACATTCCCCTTATGTAATGTTTTAGTGGTCGTCTTCGAATGGAAAAGGACTGCTGGGTTACTTACCATAACCCTGGTTCCCTGAAAAAGAAGACGGCCACCAACTGCAAGGTCGCATCGGTCGCCCTCAAGGGTTCGATGCAAAAAGAGAAGTGGTTTCTGTTGAGTAACGGTTTTAACCCCTCGGTAGGCGGGACCGAGGATGTCATCCAGGAAGGGGCCTATTGGCAGCTGTGATATAGAGAGCTCGGTGAATACATACCAATAGGCAGGCATATCCCATACGTAATGTTTTGGTGGTCGTCTTCTCTTTCAGGGAACCAGGGTTACAGTAAGTAACCTAACATTTTCCATCTATGTGTCTATTTTATAATGCATATATGTTTTATTAAGGTCAATTTCTCGAACCCCATAGAATTTACACTAACTTTTAACATTTCTAAAGATTAAAATAAAAAATTGTGACGGAAGGGGATATACAAGCTGTGTCTCCTTGTTGCCAATCAGTTTAATTCATAATGAACAAGAAGCTTACTGACGTTTCACAAAAAAGGGATGACTGCAGCCATTCTGAAGAACAGCCTGCTGCAGTTTTTCATAAAGGAATTAGTCAGTAATCTTTGAGGGCTGGTCAGGTTATCTCTCCAGAACAATCTTGCAGACTGCAGTCTTGCTATCCCACTGAATCAGTACAGTCCTGATTTCTACGTTTTTCGTTTTGTTCAACACCTATAGCAGTAGTAAATATTATGCTTATGCTACACGGTTGAGTCCCCTTGTATTGTATCTCTTTTTTATGAGGCTGGTACCGTACATTCTGCTCATCTGGACTATCTGTTCCTTCACAGCCACACAAGGGTTGGCAAAGCCTTCCCACTTCCAAAGACGAGAAAGTATAAACACATCAGTGGCTTGTATTTTGGGAGTTCTGCCCAACAGCGTATCACAAAGCTTTTGTCTTCACCCTCAAAAGTTTGTATCTCAACCAGACAATTTCATACCGTGTCATTCAGTGGGGCACTGCATAAAGCTCCCTGGATGGTGCTGCTTTTGCTGTTTCAAATGCTTTAGAGGCCGTCTTTATCTTAAATTAACCCGATGGCATACAGCCATTGTATTTAATCACCGTGATGCCTTTGACAATTGGGAAGATCGTTGTTAGCTGCTTGCTGCTGTTGTTTCAAATGTGTAAATCTAATACCATGCATTCGGATCATCCAAGCTGTACTAGCTTTTGGATTTTCAGAATACCTAAAACAGCTGCAACTGCTAGAGTTGTCTTGCTCATCCTGCAAAGTTGTGATTAATCACCATAAACAGATGGGTGTGAAAAATAATACGTGGATATGGCCAAATGCAACTGGTACGATCATATTTGAGACAATGTCAAACATGTTATTAATGGAGCTTTTAAAATGAAAAAGTCAAACCTCAAACGACTGTACCAATTCACTCGTTCACTTTGGGGTTTTGAGTGGAAGGTCTGTTTTGTTTCATAGCTTAGTTACTCTGCACAGTAAGTGATATATTTTTATAACAGTAATGTAATTTTTTGGCTGTAATAACATGAACACAATTACTCTGAGGGCTAACATTCTGATAGTTTTGTTGTTTTTATTATTATTATAATCTCTAATGAGAGAGGGGTATTAACAATAGTTAATGCAGGTTTATGCAACGCTTTATTGATAGTGAACTTCCTCAATCGTGGTGTAATATTATTATTAATAAGGCAAGGAGGCAGTATCGTCCAGTGGTTAAAGTCCAGGGCTTGTAACCAGAAGGTACCTGGTTCAGATCCCACCCCTGCCACTGACTGACTCACTGCGTGACCCTGAGCAAGTCACTTAACCTCCTTGTGCTCCATCCTACGGATGAGATGTTGAAGCACTTTGAAGATCCTGTGCTGTTGCTGAAGCCAGCTGCATTTGGCAAATACAGTTCCGTGATTTTAAGAAGCATGTCTGTCTGATGCAGTGTCACATGTTCCAGTCTCAGTTTAGGGTTAGTTAAGGACAAGAACATTTTTTTTTTTTATTTAATCGGTCCAGTACTTAGTCTGACATTCCCATGTGTTATTTGAAAACTGAGGTCTTTCAATTGTGTTCTGCACAATTTGTTTTATTAACGAGTCATTTTAATTGCTGCTTTAACATTTCCTTTACTGTTTGATGGTGGTTGTAATCGTTCTCAGTGGTTTGGGGTTCTGTTGAGTTATCAGTTTTATCTAAATCTGCTATTACCTGGCTTTCAGGTTGTCTGGAGAATCCTTTCAATTCTGACAGGAGGTTATATTGCACATGATTTGAATGGAATGAGGAAGACTGTCCAGTCCCGGCACTTAGGATTCTCCAGACAAACTCTGAGCAACTCAAAACTGGGTAAAGGCAGTTCTAGAGAATTATAGTAACTCCATATGGGAGCAAAAGAACCTCAGTGCTTGTATTGCTCCATAGCTGGATTTCAGTCCCATCTTCCATAAGTAAAAGGCAAGCATATTGACCCAAGCTCACCTTCTTCGTCTTGACTTGATTTAGAAAGAAAAACTTGTTTACAAGCTTAAACTTCCTACCAAGAATCCTCATAAAAGTAATTTGATTTGATATCTGTATATCAACCTTTTTTTTTATTTTATCCGAGCACCAGAGCTTGTAAAAAACAAAACAAAAAAACAACAAAAAACAATATACAAAATGTTGTTTATCCAGTTCCAGCTCACTAGAGCAGCTGTTGAAGGGCAATTTTATTTTCTAGTGGTTTTTAAAGACATTTTAATGTGCTGAACTTGAAATGAGATCCCCCTCTCATGGCTTGCTTTTGTTCAATAAATATTTGACTTCAGATCGTTTGCATTGCACTGCGGACTTTACAAGATTTTAATGTGGCCACAGAATCTCTTAAGTGAACCCCTAATTTGCAACCTTGTAGAAGTATTTCAGAAGTATTCAGAATGGTTAAAGAACAAAGTAAAGGTTCTGGAATGGCCTAGTCAAATTCCCGATCTAAATCATATTGAGAATCTTTGGTATGCGTTGAAGAAGGCTGTGCACAAGAGAACTCCTCGGAATTTGAATGAACTGGAACAACTTTTTGCTTAAAAAAATCATCAAGAATCCTGCCAAAACCTCATATCCTAAACTTTTAAAAGAGGTTATTATTGCTAAAGGTGCCTCAACTAGCTATTATTTTCATTTTCTTTGTCAGGGTATGAATACCTTTGAATTAGCATTTTTGGAGTTTTGCAAAAAAATTGCTGAAATAAATAATTGTATCTATTTCTTGTAACATTTTTCCTCATCCACAAAAGCAAAACTTTTGCTACAAAAGATTTTTCCTAAAATTCTTTGTTTTTGAGAAATTTCTAGAAATTGTAAATTTCCATTGGGGTATTTAAGTTTTGACTACAACTGTGTGTATATCTATCTATCTATCTATCTATCTATCTATCTATCTATCTATCTATCTATCTCGCTCTCGCTCTCGCTCTCGCTCTCGCTCTCGCTCTCTCTCTCTCTCTCTCTCTCTCTATATATATATATATATATAGACACACACATCTCCAGATAAGGTTTTGGGTCTGGGAGTACCTTACCCTCTAACCTTGTAGTCACAAATAATCTCAATAAATACTGTACAGTCTTTAATTATAATGTGGTAGGCATTAAAAAAAGAGCCTTCCTATCTGCTCAGCGCATTTTTTTCGAAGTATCACAGACTCTGCAAATTAATTACCATACTTATATTTTAGTTCTTAAACTTTGTGGACATGTTAACTTCAATATAAAGCCATACATAAAAATAAAATAAGGAAATGCATTAACAAGTTATAAAACAGTTTGTTTAATATTATAGGCACCCTTTTTTAGCAGTTGCCTCTGACGATGGTTCCAGTTGGATTTGTATCAGGATTCAGGTGTTTACACTTCGACCTGTGTAGCTTCGAATTTTTCTTATTCTTACTGTGATTGGCTGCAAAGACAGCAGGGCTAACCAGAAATTGGATAATGTTTGTTAGGTTGGTTTTGCTTGTGTATAGTTTCCTAGTAAGTGAAGACATTGTATTCTGGGCGATGTAGTTGTTAGTGGAAGTTTTAGAGGAGGCATACAGGTTGTGTCGCAAAATTGCTTATTTGTACCCATTCAATTTAAATTTAGTGTGTATTTCTGATTTTTTGAATGTGTAAAAAGGGACCGCTGTGTGTACAGCTCTGGAAAAAATTAAGAGACCACTGCAAATTTTTCTTAAATCAGCATCTCTACATGTATGGCAGCCATTCCATTCCAGTGTCTGTTGAATTCCAACACAGGCACACCTCATTCTACTGAATGAGGTATTGATTAGGGGATCACCTGAACTAAATCTTATTTAACGAGGAAAAGTATAGAAACCACTCCTGTGGTCATCACTATCCTCTTGCAATAGGACCAGCTGGATGACAAAACAGTGCTAGTAGTACCTCAAAAGTAATTGGAATCAAAACATAACTATTGACCATGCCCAAAGAGTTGAAAAGGAAAGTTTTGAGTGAGGAAAAGAAGGGTTCAATTCTGGCTTTACTGGCAGAGGGATACAGTGAGCGTCGGGTTGCTTCCATCCTTAAAATTTCAAAGACGGCGGTTCATAAGAACAAGATCAAGCAGCACACATTGGGGACAACAAAGCTACAGACCGGCAGAGGGAGAAAACGACTCTCCACTGACTGGGATTACTGCCAACTCATTCGAATGTCACTGAGCAACCGTAGGATGACATCAAGTGACCTACAAAAAGAATGGCAAACGGCAGCTGGGGTGAAGTGCATGGCGAGGACGGTACGAAACAGGCTCCTAGGGGCAGGGCTGAAGTTGTGCAAAGCTAGAAAAAAGCCTTTCATCAGTGAGAAACAAAGAGGAGCCAGGCTGAGGTTTGCAAACGACCATAAGGATTGGACCGTAGAGGACTGGAGTAAGGTCATCTTCTCTGATGAGTCCAATTTTTCAGCTTTGCCCAACACCTGGTCGTCTAATGGTTAGACGGAGACCTGGAGAGGCCTACAAGCCACAGTGTCTCGCACCCACTGTGAAATGTGGTGGAGGATCGGTGATGATCTGGGGGTGCTTCAGCAAGGCTGGAATCGGGCAGATTTGTCTTTGTGAAGGACGTATGAATCAAGCCAAGTACAAGGTTGTCTTGGAAGAAAACATGCTTCCTTCTGCTCTGACAATGTTCCCCAACTCTGAGGATTGGTTTTTCAGGCAGGACAATGCTCCATGCCACACAGCCAGGTCAATCAAGGTGTAGATGGAGGACCACCAGATCAAGATCCTGTCATGGCCAGCCCAATCTCCAGACCTGAGCCCCATTGAAAACCTCTGGAATGTGATCAAGAGGAAGATGGATGATCACAAGCCATCAAACAAAGCTGAGCTGCTTGAATTTTTGCGCCAGGAGTGGCATAAAGTCACCCAACATCAATGTGAAAAACTGGTGGAGAGCATGCCAAGACGCATGAAAGCTGTGATTGAAAATCAGGGTTATTCCACCAAATATTGATATTCTGAACTCTTCCTACGTTAAAACATTAGCATTGTGTTGTTTAAAAATGAATCTGAACTTATTTTCTTTGCATTATTTTTTGTTATTTTGACCAGTTGTAATTTTCTGCAAATAAATGCTCTAAATGACATTATTTTTATTTGGAATTTGGGAGAAATGTTGTCAGTAGTTTATAGAATAAAACAAAAATTTTCATTTTACCCAAACACATACCTATAAATAGTAAAACCAGAGAAACTGATAATTTTTCAGTGTTCTCTTAATTTTTTTCAGAGCTGTATATGTATATAGTCAGCACTCGGATATGCAACATGTCAGTCGCGTTTACCACCCTAGTATTAAGAATGAAGTCCTTCCCCATTATAGCTATGTAACAAATTAATGCATTTACCCGTCACATGCGATTTTCTGACATCACCAGGTTTTCTGATACAAAGCCCATCTCTTCAATGTTACAATTGACAGTTTAACTGTCACAGCCTGTTTGTTTGTTTATTTATTTATTTATTTATTTATTTCCTGGCATGGCAAGTCAATCTTTATAGTGCACAACAGTTATACAGCGCTTCTTCCAAAAACAAAGCGAACAAGAAAAGGCACGGTAATGTAAAAGTTAAACATTCAACAGTTTTATATACTGTGATGCATTTTTTTAAATCTGTGATCTTTAGTTGCTTTTGTGCATTTTCCTTTGCAAGTTAACTGTGACAGTAGGGCCTTATCGAGAACTATATTCTGAATATAATATTCACTGTATAATTTTGAAGACTTTGGATGCTGTTTTAATTCTATAATCTGGTGGTGTAGTTTTTTTTTAAATCTTTTGCTAAATTGCATTACCTTTTACATTTTAAGCAGTTCTGTGGATGGGTAACATTTTGATTCAGTTTTTCTGTTGTGTCATTAATGGGGAATTTTGTATAGAAAATATAGTACTGTACCAACAATACCAACTATAATACATCTAAATTGAGGCCTGCTTATTTTAAAACACAGCCCTTTCAGCTGTGTATTTTTGACGTATCTTTTTTGTGTTCCCTGGAAAAACGGACACGTTTTTGTCTTTACCTCTGTGCTATTCCCCCAACTCGTGCGCTAACAAATTTCAATGAAAGAATCAATGTCTCCCTGTACGGTTCCTCAAACCCAAGTCAATTTCTTTTCTTTCCGTATGACGTGTGTGTGTGTGTGTGTGTGTATGCGCAGGGCAGAGGGTTGTTAGAGTGGGACAGAGCAGGTTATCATTCAACCATCTTGTCACATCCATTAATAATAATAACCGGTGGCTTCCAATACGGAACGCTTTATCTATGCATTGTGCAGATATAGTTTCTTACCAAAAAGATAAATAATATTATTTAAATATAAATAAACAGATAACTAAAGTATTGTAAGCAGTATACCCCAGAAAACAGGCTGAAAATCATAACAAAAAAAATTAATTATTTTAATGAAGTAGATTTACTGAGAAAAAGCATACACACTCAATGCACAGCTGCAAAGTACAAAATTAAATTGGTATGAGAAAAACATTAGTCACATGCTTTGCATGGACGCCATGTTAATGTAAGACAAATATTAACATTTATTTATCAGTTCGGATTTGGAGGACTGCACCTTTTAAGTTTCGTTTCGGGCTATTGTGTTTGCCAAAACGAGACCAGTGAACAATAAAGTTGTAAAAAGGGATAAACAGAGAGAGTAGTAGCAGTAAAATATACTCCTTACATACACTTTCGTTTTGTGTAAACTACACTGTGTTCCGAAAATAAATAAAACCTCCATTCTCTTTTCATGAGGCTAGCGCTCGCCTTATGTGGCAAACTTTTATTTTTAACTTTGTTTCCTTTTCTTTTCTATATTAAGTCTGGCACTAGGATTACCATTGTTGGTACCCTAGTGTCGTGCCTGTGTTTGTTAAATTTGCACGCCTGTGTGACGTGTCAACGCCCACCATTTTACAGCAGCAGGGCTTGTGCCCTGCCACAATAACATATTTACATCCCTTATGTTCTGCCAAAAAAAAGTCTGCAGTTAGGCAGTTGTTATGTAACTTCCACCATCAGTGTGTGTTGGAGAGATCAAGTTCTACCAGCCTGCTATCCTAACTAGAGCGGATAGGGTACCAATTAATATTGATTTGATTTTGATCTGCTGCTGATGGGAAGACTGAAGAGAACATGTCCCACACCAGTTTGATTAGGTAACATGTAGGTAAAACAGAGGGTTCTAAATTAATTGTATTATCGTGGAAATATTGGAGTTATACAAAAAATGTGATACACCTTTCTGCACGGTCCAGTGGCAGATTGTAGTCTGAAGATGAAACTGGTGGGATGAGATTAAGTTTGACAGTTGGAAGCATGGTATTGTACTGTACTTTTTTTTTTTTTAAGAAAACCTGATGGTTTAATGGTCTTGTTCGTACACTTTCATTTGCGGATCAAATAGAAGGGACGTTGGAATTGTTTCCCACTTCCCTGTGATGAAAGGACAGGGGTGAATGTGTTACTTTTCAACAGGGACTACAAAATCCAGCAGTGTCAATAACTGCAGTGTGGAATTGACTTTTAAAATGCTATTCTCATCAGGATGTGTGGTCCTTATGAAACACATTTGTTCAGTTGTAAAATATTTGCTAAAATCTATTAAAATACTTTTTTCATATTGTAAAAGAGGTCTATATCATTTGTATCATCATACAACACCAAAACTGCAAAATTACACATTTTCATTGGGGTATATAGGAGAAATGTACCCATTTGTGCCACTTTACTATCAAGTCCTTGGCACGCAAAAGGGCTTTGGCAGGCAAAGCTTTCAATCTTTTCAATCCTGCAAAGCCTGTGATTGATACCTGAACCAAAGACACATCCATTTGAATTCTGGCATCAGAGCTGGATTCCTAGCCAATATTACAAAAGTGGTGGCTGGGCGAGGGGGGGTTGGAGATTGGAAAAGCATTTAAGAACAGGTCAGACTGAAATAATTTTAATGAAAAAAAGAAGCTGTTTTGAAGTTCTGGTGCATTTGTCATGCCTGTCCCCTCTCGTGATGAATGTTCTCAGTATGATGTGGCTCGGCCTATTCATTGTCCCATTCCAGCTCAGCTCTCTCTAGCAGTGCATATGGCTTTCATTTGGCTACCCAATGTGTCAGCATTATCACAAAATAGATTCTGACATGTGTATAATTACAGTAATGAAATATCTCGTTGAACAAAAAGGATTACTGTCTATTTAAATTAAGTGAATGTATGGTGGCTTGAACCAACATTTAGGCTTGAAAATTTCACAAATTTGCGTTATGTTTAATATTATTATTTCCGTGTGTTTCCTCTGCCTTTCAAAAACTGTATTCATTCGTGAATGGTCTTTGTTTCTTTTTTCTATTACTTTTGTTTTACAGCCAAAGAAATTTCTGGTGTTAATAAAAAAAAAAAATGAAAAAAAAACTCCGTGCTGGTTTTAATTTTGGTTTTAAAATAGATGTTTTACTCTGGCTTGTATGGTAGGTTATATTTATCAAATCAAATACTTTAGCAAAACTCAGCCGGGTTTTAAAAAACAGATTTTTTATTTCTGCTCAACTTTCTTCTAGTTCCCATGTATTTTGCTGTAGTGTGTTGTACATGTTGGATGGTGATGGATTCCTCTTTTTAATCTTTAAACTGTTCAATTATAAATCCTATCATGTGAATACAGTCTATTTGTGTTCACATGGTAGGATTTATATGGCCCAGTGCAAATGTTATTCACAGTATAGAAATTACTCAGAGCGATGAAAAGGTAATGTGAGGGATCCAACACCCCTTCTTTTTGCTTATATGGAACTCAAGAAATGAAAGCGATGAGAATTCTCCACCAGAATAAAAAAGGTAACCATTTTAGTTGAAAGGAAGTCTTGATTAAGCTGAGCTGTAACATGTATGTTGTCACTTGCTTGTCTTGATCATTATGGAGTGACGCTCATGTATGCTAATGCATAAAGATTCACCTAAATACAGAATATACAGTGAAAAACTCAAGTCACCAGGATCTCAAGATTCTAGGCTTTTATATACAGTTTTTTGTGAATTTCCCCTATAAGTGTCAGAATAAAAAGCATAGTATAGTGTAATAAGAGAAACCATGGTAAAGCCCAGAGAGGTATGGTAAAGCATATTACAAACCATTTAAACTATAGTAAATGCCATGGGAAAATTGCAAAATGAATGTGACATATTCAGATGTATTTTGTAGCTTTAGTGAGAATGACATTTTCTATGAGGGTGCCAAGGGATCTGATTTCATGCATTTGTACGATGTCATTGGCTTTTCTCAGGTAACTGTATGATAACTGTGCTAAACTAAATAAACGTTGGGAGAATTCTGTGGAGGCCAGTGTAGTTGTTTATATTTGGTGATGTCGTCTCTCACGACCAAGAGTGAACATTTACGGTTGTCTGAACCACATTTCTGACATGCAGAACGGTAATAATGTTTTGAGAAAATACAAGTTTACGGTTTATTACACAAAACTCCCTCCTTGTAACCCTCATTTAGGTTATTCTGTCTGTCTCTTTAACCCTTCAAGTCCCTATTTATGAAGAAGCTAAGATAACAATAAATACAGAGGAATCTGATGCTATACCTGTTGATATTATTCACAGTTTTTTTTTAAAAGCACTACTATAAAACTAAAATCTCATCTTGTTCCAATATAAAACTGGGGCTGCTGCCGGTTCCATCTACAGCCACAATCCTACTGGGGAAACAAATCTTATTCACTGCTGTCTTTGCTCCAGGGCCATGCATTGCACTATAAGTGTTTTTTTTTTTATCCCCTTAAACATTATTTACAATACAGGGGTTACAAAAGAGCAAAACAATGGAGAAGTTTCCATGTGTGGTTATTTACACGTGAAGTGGTGATGCGTGTGAACGTTTGGGAGAACAGCTTGAGAGGATCAGGTTTGTGGCCAAAAATGACGGCCACAGAGAGGGATAGGGTAAATCTCATTTACTCACGAGCATGACGTAAAACACAGGAAATACACGCCCATTTACACATGGAAACCCACATTTCATGTTAAAACGTTCACGGCGCCCAATATAGACAGCCTTGGGCGCATACGTGGAAGGTGTCTGGCACATATCTCTATAATCATATGTCTCCGCCGGTTTTCAGCCATGGTAATCTGCAGTAGGTGGTTTGGACAGTTTCATTATATACCTCTGTGTTGTTGTTAATTATTTTCTTTTTTCTTTAATTAATAAGTTGTGTGTTGAAATATTATTCACTACTAACAGTATGCCACCCCACCAATGGAGATTTGAAAAACAATTTGGGCAAGAGCAGTAAAACTCATTATTAAACAACCAGGCACGAGGCATTTACAAATCACAGCTTTATTACATGAGCTTAACACTGTGCTTTAGAGTTTCACTCAAACAAGATATCACCTGACAACCATGAATTTCCCGGTGAGATTCTCTCGTGTACCTGTTCTCTGTGCATGGAAACCACATTTTCCCAAGCTGTCTGTGAATACAGCAGGAGAACCCTACGCATGGCTAATTTGCATATCAACCTCCCCCTTTCCCCTTCATTTGCATGACGTCAGGTGAAAAGAGGGTCTTGTTGAGTAAAATAAACTGAGACCATGGAAACTCAAATTGTTTAGGGTCATTTTTCATTTGGCTCAAGCACAGTATCTTGAGAAAAATTAGATCACACAAGGAGACCCCCTGTTGTTAGAGCTTTCCACCACCGTATTGTTCACATGTTGCACATTTTAAACAAAAGACATTCTGATGAGAAGTAGTCAGCAGCTATAGGGTCCCTCAGCTTTGAAGTTAATTACTAAGGGCTAATAATCGGCCTCTGATTGAGTGCCCTCAGTCTCTCTGATACCTAGACAGGAACTTGTGAGGTTTCCCACTCTGGACCAATTAGAGCTTTTTGGTACAGGGTGAAGTGAGATAGAAGTAAGGGCAGGCTTGCCAAAACATGACTAACGTTTAAGCAGGTATGTCCCCCTTTTTTTCTTTTGAGTTTTGCTTTCGCCATTAAAAGGAGAGCCCTGTCAGGCTAGGGATGGCCACATCATCCTACATCTTAACAAGAGAAATAGAGTACCACAGGATCCTATTAAATATATTTTGTAGCTTGAAACCCCACTGCATTCCCGCTGCCAGGACCCATCGAATGTAAACTAAAACCCTTCACTTGGGCTGTCTTGTTTATATCAGCGATAAAATTTAATGACAGTGTTTAAATGAATAGTCTATCTCTTCATTTAGGAGTTGGGCAGTTTGGTTTCTGTCAGTCTGCATGCAGTAACGTCGTGAGTCAAATAAAATGCATCTAAATCAATGGTTTTTGGTTTCAAAAGTAGGTTTGGTATATGTCTGCCCTTTTTTCTTGCAAACTGGTATCAGATATAAAGGTGGGGTGTGTGGAATACATTTCTGTGAGTCAGTAAGCCCTTTGTCACGAATGAGAAGAAAAAGCAACATGTGCTCACAATTCCAGTTTTCTATTGCACCCGCTGTATAAGTTTAGACTTTTCTTCATTATTAATATTATAGTGTACTGTAAGTCTTAACAAATTTTGCTTTTACACATTACTGTGGTAGAGGCTGTACGTTTTGACTTTATGTTTTCTAAGCTTGTGCACCCATTGCAGGGAACCCCGGCTGTGACTAAAACACACCTGTGTCAGCATGTTAGAGCAGGTTCTACAGCTGAAGAAGATCACTTATATACTAACTAGACACTCTCTGTACAGGAAACATTTACAATTTGTATTTTTTGTATTCTTCACTGATGTATGTGAAACGATTCCATTTATGCTGAGGCAGGAATCTGCGAGGTCTGAAACCTAGGTTGCTTATAATGACCAATGGATAGTATAAATGGGGCTTCTGCTTTCCCTTGGTTGTATTCCGTGTTTGTGCTTCTATTGATGGCCACAATTATATGGTTTATTTACTGTTCTAAAAGTACTCTGGTGGTTTATTTCTGGTATCTATGTCTGCTGTATGATTCTGAGAACTGCTCAAATTAAATAACTGCACAGATGGGAATCACAGTGCGAGCTGTACCTCCATTGCTACAAAATACAGTCAGCTGCACCATAAAATGACCACAAAATAAGCCCCCAGTGTTCTTTCTGTCTCATTTATTTGTATTTGTATCAAGGGTGTTGTATCAGTGCTCATCAGTTAAAACATAAAATGAAAAACTGTCAGTATAAACTTAAACCTTGTATACAGCAGTAGAAATAAAGTTTTCAGTTGCTATGGGAACTGTGCAGATGTCAGTGCCGACCAGGGCTTGCCCAGTAAACTTTTATAGCCTTGGGAAGGATGCCTAGAATCAGTTTTGATTTCAGATCCCGGAAGAGTCTTCAAACAACAAGGTTAATAAATGTGGTTGACGATTTGATGTATCAGTTGCCTCTGTCTCCATGTATTCCTGTTTTTTATTAAAGAATAATTGGCTTTGATTAGTTTTTTTAGTTTTTTTTTTTTTTTACATTCCCCGTTCATTGTGTATGGTGTTTGTAACTGTCGCAATTACAGTGGTTCTGTGTTTCATTACACCATTATTGACTCATCCCTTTTCTCTAAATCTGCCTTTACCTGGTTTTGAGATTGTGCTCGAGAAGGCTGGGACTGAACAGCCTTCCTCATTCCATTCAAGCAGAGAGCAGGTAGGGCTGGTAGAGGAAATAATAAATAAATATGGAAGCAACAGAACCCACTTGGAATGATTTGCAAACACCATAAAAGCAATTCGAATGACATTTTAATCCAGTTACCCATAAATCTGTGAAGTGAACAGTGAGAGGGCTCTGTTTTCTGTGGGGATGTTGCACCCTGAATGCGCGTGTTGACAGAATGGAAGCAGTTGCAGGAGGACAATCTGAAGGGAAAAGTTCAGGCTGTCAGGAGTTGAATGCAGGGTGAAAAATGGCAGAGCTAGCCAGGGAAGGCAGATGGGATATCAACCGCTATGCCTGCTGCAAGGACAGTGCCATAGTTGTCTTTTTCATTAGCGGATGATTATAACAAATGACATTGTCATGACATAAACATGATAAGATCTGTCTTTCCAAAGACATATAGCTAATTTATTGCGATGGCGATGATACTTTGTAGTATCAGCGATGTTACTTCCTCTGTTGTCATTTTGCAAAGGTCACATACATTTCTATGATAGTCACAGCTTTTATTTCAGGACCAGAAGCATTGCGCTTTAATTCATTTTCCAGTTTTATTACTTTTTTGTTTACACACTTAAAGATATGATGTGTATAATTCATTACATTTAAGAAACATAATTCAAATGATTTAATAAGAATATATTGTCAAAGTTAAAATGAAAAACTACATTTAAAACATCTGCTGCTCATCCGCTTCCAAATCACAGTAATATCAGTGTGGCGCTGCGTGCGTGTCGCATTCCCAGTGCATTCAGTCACGGTCTTGAGTGATTGTTGCATTGAGGAAGACGATATGTCTGTGGTCCATTAACTCTGATACCACCTGGAATCCCAGCTTTCCAGAAACACATGCTTGTATATATCACAACATAAATAAGTTCTTCATTGTACTTGCATTTTGGGTTCCCTTATATTTTGTAGATCTGTATGAAAGGCTAGCGCAGCAGGTATATCATGCTGGAAAATTCCTTTATCATACATTTCTAATATTTATAGAAAATAACGTGTAGTTCATAATTCCCAGTTTGTAAAGCAATACCCAAATTGGACGATTGTCTTCTTAATATCTTTTTAATAGTTCAGTCATACTTAGGTAATGCAATTAGTAACATATTTGTAAGCACTTCAATAAAGTGTTCAGTCACTAGAAGTCATAGGTAAGATGATCTAATAAGGATGGCCAGTGTAGTGCGTGATGAGGTAAAATAAACACAGGAAGAATGCTCTTCCCAGCCGACTGTCATCGGAGAATTGTAATAAATACGGTCTCAGTGATCTTTACACTATTGGCCTAACCCCAAGTTTACATCTCAGGGCTGATCGCTCGCAGGCACACAGCTGTGAGGACTGAAGTGTACTACACCAGATTGATGCGTTAGTAAGACTGACAGAATGTCAAAGATGCATGGGGCACATAGGATGAGAACAGCTTAATGTGTAAACAGTCTTCAAGTCCTGCCTCTCAGAAAGGCAAGTTAACCTCCCACCACCCACACACCAATGCTAAACAAAGCATAAATTTAGGTTGAGCAATTAAATCTGGAAATAGACAAAATAAAAGCCCTAGAAATTAATAGTTCTGCACTGCACAGAGGCATACCTTGCTGAAAGACTAATCAGCCGATCTGTTAGATTAGGTCTGTTATCTTTTTGCTGTTTATCTTGTACAGTCATCGGGACTGGAGTAAGCAGCTGGTATTGATAAATCAAGGATTTGTTTAAATGTGTTTGCCCAGGATTAAACCCACTGAGATGCAGTTGTGTTTAGGAGTCTCCAGATGTGAGTGCGCACTGGACAGACGTCAGTACAGCTGCACCACTCATTGAAATTGACACATTGTTTAATGCAAAGTAAACTAAACCGTTAGCAAGCACTAGTTTGCTGCTTTGATAAACTCGATCTTTGTGTCAGTCGTGCATGGACATGGCATGTTGAAATGCTGTGTGTTTTGTGTGTGTGTTTTTTGCGTGTGTGTAAAAGGACCACTAATTTTGTTGGTGTTGCACACTATCCTTAATACAGATGCAGCAGCATAGTAAGTTCGGTCAGCAGTAGGAGGCGCTTTATGCTACTACACAAAGTTTCATACAATACAAGAGGCATGTAGCATACAGTTCAATGGAAAAACCACCACCATAGAATTTCAGTATTACAGTCTGTTATTAAAAACGTTATCACTGAAGGACAAGGTTATAGGCCCAATGGAAAATGATGGCCAAATAAATATTTTTTTATCTTTATAGCCCCATCTAAAAATAATATTGTTTTTAAATATTAATCAGATTGCATAATTCTGGAGACTCACATTAAGATGTTTAAAGATCGTGCTTACATAAAAAAAATGGATGTAGGAGAATGTACTTCAAAATTAGAACATTTGCTCAAATGGGCCTACATAGGATTTGATACACACAAACAAAAAATAGTTAATACAGCCATAGAATCGTTCATTTGTGCAACTATACCCTATGGTAGTTCCATTAAAGATGAAACAGCTACCATAGTATCCATTACATTTTTGCATCATTGTTCCTTATGGACCCTTGTCTTTTTCATTTACGTGTGATGGAGGAAGTGGTCCAAGAAGCAAAGAATTTAAATAACAAAGCACCTTGCTGGTTTTTGTGCCTCCCTGTAGGACTCCCTGCGTCAGAAGGACGATCGTATTGAGGAGCTGGAGGAGGCTCTGAGGGAGAGCGTGCAGATCACTGCAGAGCGAGAGATGGTGCTGGCCCAGGAGGAATCGGGCCGTTCACACGCAGAGAAGCAGGTGGGTCCTCCTGGTCTGTGGGTGTGTGTGTGTATCTTTCAACACCTACTTTACCTCATATTAAGAGTTTTTCATAGGGCAGTATTTATTCTGAAATAGCCCGAGATCAAAGTGAGCAAGATAATCCGCTCCAGCTGATTTTAGAGGTAGTCGGCTTGCCCATGTTAATGTCTGACTGTATTTTGAAAACCACTCAACAATTTGTGATGAAAACCTGGTATGTGGTATGTGCATTCCTTAGCACCATTTTTCTATATTTAAGGTTACCTTTGATTGATAGGGCCTTTTTTATTAAAGCCAGAAATTGCCAAAACTTATATGTTGTTCCACATAGGGTTGTCAATTAATCATAGTTAATCGTCTGTATTTAATGCGTTACTTTTTTGGGATATTAATTTTTTTTTAACACACGTTAATCGCACTCTTGTCTTGTCCCTCTTAGCATACCTTAGTTAATTTCCTGCGGCAACATTTTAATACACTCGAGTGGATGCCATGATTGAATGAGTGTCGTCATCGTTTCAATATATAATTAGTCACGGAACCGTATTATGTAGCAAAACACTCAAACTGAAGGACTTTGAATGGGAAGTTTATTTTTTAAAAACGTTCTGACGGTTCATTGGATAGAAAGAGGGTTGCCTGTATCTATTGTCACAGTGAGTTCCAGTATCACAGAAGTGCATCTAGTCTGCTGTACCACATGCATGCTAAACATGCTTGCACTTCTCAAAATACACTTTCTAGTAGTTATTATGCTATTGACAACAACAATACAGCAACAAATAGTCTAAGAAATTCAGGATCGCAAACTCACGAGTCAAGCGAAGTACGATACCATTACCAGTGCTGTTTGACACCTACCGACTGCAGACCCATTAACATTAAGCTTTGTTTTATTTCAATAACCATATTTATTTTTAAACAATGTTAATTACAATTTTGAAGGATATAACTGTAACTCAATGAATGTTTTGTTTTTTTTAGGCAATTTCATGTTATTCATAAAAGAGAATTCAAAATTATTATTATTTTTAATATTATTTAAACGCCAGTTTATGAGTAAAGGAAACTAAAGGAAACTGATGATTGTAATTGCAGTGAAGTGAGTAATAAAGTGAGTGACTCCTTTGTGATTTAGCAGTTGGTTAAAACAGTTTAAATTGTAAATAAATATAAAACTATAAAGGGGGGGCAGGACATTTGTTTGGCCCAACGCTTCCTTAATAAACATCTTGGTATCCCTGAATAGATAGTCTTCTGCTCTTCAAATATGCAACCTTGACATGAATGAGCAAACTGTCTCAGAAAAGCAGTGGTACCCAAAATATTCATGACAACAAGGCAACCAATCAGACTCTTGTTTACTACATTTGTTGGTATTGCTGAATAGATACGTGTTGGAATAGGCCATATATTTTAATATGAAACATGTCCCACGAGTATACTGTCACCCCGATCTCACCCCCCCCCCCCCCCCCCAAAAAGTCATGACATCAATGATACCCATTGACTGAGATATTGAAGGTCACTGCCTGCCTATATTTGATTGACTGAATGCAGATCACAGTGATCTATATGTATGTTTCCTTGCTTTTTCTGAATGGTGAAGCTCCAGTGAGGTTTGACTAAAGGGGGTTGTAATTCAAACCGATACTGAGCTTAATCACTTCCACACACATGTAGCGTCAGGGTGCAGTTATTCCACGATGTGTGTGTGTGCTTTTTACCCAAATTTCATATCCCTCAATTTCGACTAATTTTATTCAATTTGGATTAATTTCAATCTTTATACAAATTTGCAATAAAGAGTGGAATTATAGTTAACTACAAAACTTACTTACAGTATGCATGAAAGCAATTGGAAATTTGAGCCAAATAACTATCTAAAGGATCTTATCCCAGTATATAGTCAAAGCCTAATTAAATTATTCGTGGGATCATCAAATATATATATATATATATATAGTATATTATATATATTATATATATATATAATATATATATATATATATATCATATATATATATACAGTGGCTTGCAAAAGTATTGACCCCCCTTGGCATTTTTCCTATTTTGTTGCCTTACAACCTGGAATTAAAATTGATTTTTTGGGGGTTTGTATCATTTGATTTACACAACATGCCTACCACTTTGAAGATGCAAAATATTTTTTATTGTGAAACAAACAAGAAATAAGACAAAAAAAACAGAAAACTTGAGCGTGCATAAGTATTCAACCCCCCAAAGTCAATACTTTGTAGCACAAACTTTTGCAGCAATTATAGCTGCAAGTCTCTTGGGGTATGTATCTATAAGCTTGGCACATCTAGCCACTGGGATTTTTGTCCATTCTTCAAGGCAAAACTGCTCCAGCTCCTTCAAGTTGGATGGGTTCCGCTGGTGTACAGCAATCTTTAAGTCATACCACAGATTCTCAATTGGATTGAGGTCTGGGCTTTGACTAGGCCATTCCAAGACATTTAAATGTTTCCCCTTAAACCACTCGAGTGTTGCTTTAGCAGTATGCTTAGGGTCATTGTCCTGCTGGAAGGTGAACCTCCGTCCCAGTCTCAAATCTCTGGAAGACTGAAACAGGTTTCCCTCAAGAATTTCCCTGTATCTAGCGCCACCCATCATTCCTTCAATTCTGACCAGTTTCCCAGTCCCTGCCGATGAAAAACATCCCCACAGCATGATGCTGGCACCACCATGCTTCACTGTGGGGATGGTGTTCTCGGGGTGATGAGAGGTGTTGGGTTTGCGCCAGACATAGCGTTTTCCTTGATTGCCAAAAAGCTCAATTTTAGTCTCATCTGACCAAAGTACCTTCTTCCATATGTTTGGGGAGTCTCCCACATGCCTTTTGGCAAACACCAAATGTGTTTGCTTATTTTTTTCTTTAAGCAATGGCTTTTTTCTGGCCACTCTTCCGTAAAGCCCAGCTCTGTGGAGTGTACAGCTTAAAGTGGTCCTATGGACAGATACTCCAATCTCCGCTGTGGAGCTTTGCAGCTCCTTCAGGGTTATCTTTGGTCTCTTTGTTGCCTCTCTGATTAATGCCCTCCTTGCCTGGTCCATGAGTTTTGGTGGGCGGCCCTCTCTTGCCAGGTTTGTTGTGGTGCCATATTCTTTCCATTTTTTAATAATGGCTTTAATGGTGCTCCGTGGGATGTTCAAAGTTTCGGATATTTTTTTATAACCCAACCCTGATCTGTACTTCTCCACAACTTTGTCCCTGACCTGTTTGGAGAGCTCCTTGGTCTTCATGGTGCCGCTTGCTTGGTGGTGCCCCTTGCTTAGTGGTGTTGCAGACTCTGGGGCCTTTCAGAACAGGTGTATATATACTGAGATCATGTGACAGATCATGTGACACTTAGATTGCACACAGGTGGACTTTATTTAACTAATTATGTGACTTCTGAAGGTAATTGGTTGCACCAGATCTTATTTAGAGGCTTAATAGCAAAGGGGGTGAATACATATGCACGCACCACTTTTCCGTTATTTATTTTTTAGAATTTTTTGAAACAAGTTATTTTTTTCATTTCACTTCACCAATTTGGACTATTTTGTGTATGTCCATTACATGAAATCCAAATAAAAATCAATTTTAATTCCAGGTTGTAAGGCAACAAAATAGGAAAAATGCCAAGGGGGGTCAATACTTTCGCAAGCCACTGTATATATATATATATATATATATATATATATATATATATATATATATATATATATATATTAGGGCTGTCATTAATCGCATTAACTTCTGCGATTAACGCGTTAAATTAGCGTCAACCTCTAATAGCATTAATTTCTTGGAACACGATGCGCATTTTTTAACACACGAACAGTCTTATTAAACGACGCTTTCTATTATTTCATTTTTTTTTTTTTTTTTTTTTTTTTTATTTTTTTTATTTTGCTTGATGACGCTCGCAAAGGCAAGGTTGGTTGCACACTCAAAAAGCCCTTATTGTTTTAGATGTGACCACTAATAATTATATGTGTCAAATTCCTCTTGCATAAGCAAATTAACTTTTTCAACCACTAGACTCGTCAAAGCTTTTTGTGTATGTATTTTTTTGCGTCCTGCTCTGCACTGAACACCAAAGGAGAAGCATTGTGCACTGAAGTCTGTGCAGTACTAATATGCATCCTTACAATCAGCCTTGAGGAGTCTTTTCAGCAGCCTTTTTTCCTGCTAAGTAATGATCTGAGCAGAAACAACAATAGATGATCATACAGAATGCACACAATGTGGTATGAAACAGGTAAGAAATTAAATTCTGTCATTAGCCTATCAAGTTTCTTATGATTCCGATAGTTTCCCATGCTTTATTTCTACTTTATCTCTGGTCAAGTTAATTTATCCTGCTATAGCTAAATGCAGAGTTGTAACCAAGTCATTTTTGTCAAGTCCCAAGTCATGTTCCAAGTCCCAGCAGCCAAATCTCAAGTCACGTCTCAAGACACAACGATCAAGTGTCAAGTCTGTACCATAGGCATACAATATATCAACTTCTTGAAACTGCAACATAAACTTCACATATCAGTTTCAACTTTGAAAACATTGTTTATTTGCAGAACAGGCTATAGCCACAGGTGGTGTATGCTATCTTTCCAGAGGCAGCAGTAGACGGGGTCTACGTCTGACCCGTAGCCCAGAAAGCTCTGGAAGGTGGTTATGGGACAGACAGACAGACAGACAGTCACCACTGTATGACATAAGTTCATCCAGTTGCAGCAGTTGAGCTAAAAGTTCCCACCCCTTAAGCAAAACAAAAAGAGACCTGCAGGATGATGATGATGATGGTTATTATTATTATTATTATTATTAATAAATTAATTTAGCTGACGCCTTATCTAAAGCGATTGCAGGATTATTCAGAGTAATTGTCTCCTCTGAGTACCCTCGGGAAAATATTAACTGCCTTTTTCAAAACTTCAATATCTTACCGTCTCTGAAGCAAATATACAAACAAGTCTGAAATTGAAAATAAATAATTAAATAAAAAATAATAGCAGAAATGCTTCCTTTTACGGACAGCAGTTACAAATGTGGCTTGTTTTGAAAGCACCTAGAGGGTAAATATTGTCTTCCGTGCATTTTTTTTTCTATGCCTTTTGATTATGAGGTCATCATCAGTGAAGGATTTCAATCAACACAATGCCGTGCAAACTAAGAACTGTATCAGTGCAAATATAATTAGAATATAATTAGATTTATTGTTTTATAGACTGTACGCCAACAGTTCACAACACTTTAATTTTACACTACCTTCTGAATAAAAAAAAAAACAATCGTGGATCTACCACATTTCATCTCATCACATAAGAAACAGTAGCGCTTGTACTGTAGATTGTGAGAAAAAAACAAGCAAACCCCATATATAAATAAATAAATCATTCAAAACACCACTTACATGTGTTCTTTTTTATTTTAAATAAATATCTAGCACATATGTCTCCTTTTGTAATATATATTTAAGTCTTTTGCTGTTTTTGGCTGGTTTTAAAAACACAATTTGGCTACTTTTTCGGTGGTTACTTCCAAAATTGAGCATAGCATTCAATAGAAAATCTGCCAGCGCTGACAAGGGCCAGGCAGACAGACACACTCACACACACACAAATTCGCAGCATGAGAGGGAGAGAGAGTCTCAAGTCAAGTAGTCCAAGTCCCGAGTCAAGTCTCAAGTTATTTCCCAAAAAAGTGACTCGAGTCGGACTTAAGTCCGAGTCCCCAACTCTGGCTAAATGTATCTGTAGAAAAGTGAGTGTAAAGCTCCATGTTTTAGCTGGGGTTCCAGTACCTGCTGCACAGGGAGTGAATCTACAGCGGTGGCAGGTTAAATGGACCCGAAGCCACTTTTTGGACTTGGGGTTTGATACAGCAAAGTTGCCTCAAACTAGGTCTCCCAGTCTCCTGCAACCAGGTTTCAAGCCACTGTTCCTGAAAAAGTGGCTTTGAGTTCCCTCATCTTAAGGGAAAGCTGTTCTGCTGAAAGAAAAAGAAAACATGTGTAAGTAAAATCCTTGGTTATTGTCTTCTATGATTCTGAAGAACTAGAGATCTGACCCCAGGACATTGACAAGATTATGAGCCTCCCCTCGCCCAACAAAAAAGGGAGACTTCAACATGACATAGGAAAATATTTTTAAAGGACTTGGCAGGGGCTTGGGAGCATGTCATATTTACTGTATCCTATGTCAGACATCACAGGCAATATTGTATATTATGCCAATCAGCATGTTCTCTGTTAAATCACAGAGAGACAACCAATATTAACAGTTACTATATGCCTGTGATATTAAAAATCCAAAACATCCCAATTAGAATGTGTTGTCTAATGCAGACTCAAAACAGAATAAATGAATACAAGCTGAACTGATTTGAAGTAAGTGTGTTAGGTTATTTCTCTATCTTTGCTAACTCTCTACACCTGACTTGAGAAGAGTGCTTGCTTTGCCTTTGTCTTACTTTCTCCTTCTAAAATGCTCCTGTCACAGTCCTGCACTTGTGTGATTTAATGTTGACTGTCGACTGTTTCCACTGATCCGTTCAAAGTCTCTGCTTCTAATTTTTTCTTTGCATGATTTTATTTCTGTTCTTTTTTTCTTGTTTTTTTTCTCTTTTTTGTCTACCACTGCTGTGCTACTCACTTGCTGTCTGAAGCAATTATATGAACAAATGCATGATTCCAACCACGCTGGCTTTAAGTGGTTCAAGGTACGAAATGTGAACAATCATCTTTTTTTGGTATTTCATTTTTTGTTTTGGCTACTTATATTACCGTCGTTGCTGTATAAATGTGTTTATTTCATCTTTTGTGGTGTGGTTATAATTTTGTTTACATTTCAAATAATTTTGTGGAACTCTTTGTCATATTTTCTTTTCACAATATTTTGGTGTTTTGTGAATGTAATGGTCATGAAAGAAACCAATAGTCCTGCCTACATAAAGTTCAAAAACAGTGGTGTCTTATATAGATGTATATAAGAAATCCATGTTACAAAGCTACTGTACTTTGGAGACCAGGACCCAACCTGGGCAATATCGACCTGGCCTTGAGCTATGCCCAGTGCAGAAACCCATGCAATGCTCCACCAGGATTCGAACCAGCTAGCTCCTGATCGCTTCACTTCCCCTGCAGCGTGGTAAGATGAACCACTGGTGACCTTAAATGGTCTTCAGGTTTTAAATTAACTTGTTGTTTCTCAGTTTTTCACAAAAATGGTGCAAATAGCATACTGGAGTAGAAAAAGCTTTGGTAAATATGGTTCATTGTATATAACGATATGTAGCTTTTATTTCTTTGATCTAGCATATAAACCATTAGAAATAATGCTGTGTTCTTTGTGGTCTACTAGCCACAAATGGAAAATATCCAGTGGCCAAACTAGGTGTGATAAAGCTGCCTGGCAGTTGTTGTTCATGTTACATTAAAGCCTGGAAATGTTTCCTCCTTGGCCTAAGTACACATGCTTCAGTACCATCACTAATGATGGCTTGTGGTTGCTTCATTTTACAGTGAGTGATTAAAATGTCGTGGCTCCAACCCGGAAGTAGAAATCTGACGTTTATTTCAATACATCGGTGCAGAAGAGTGAACCTACAGCAAGATCATGCAAAATAGACAGCAGAATGAAGGCTTATTCTTGGACCATTTAAGAAATTAATCATAATACAAATTAATCGATTGATTTCACTGAAAACTAATGCAAAAAAGACTTGGAATCATTATGTACTAGCTAATGATTCTAGCTAATTTTCAGTTTGATACTAAAATGAATCCAGAGATTTCAGATTGGTGATGAAATTCAGGCACAAAACGACAACCATCCTCCCATTTGCACCTCCATAGCAAAAACTGAGCACCCTGCAGCTAGAGCGGACTCCACCCAACTTCAGTGCCTTTCACCTCGGGAGGCCTGAGCTCCAGTCTCCAGTGATCTTAGCATTGTACAAGATAAGAGTACTGATTTCACTGATGCAAATGGGAATGTGGCAATGGTGTTTCAGACTCCCTCCAGTACTGCAAGGCTGTGCCCATGAGTCTCCTCACTAGTGATTTATGGTGGAAACTAGTCCATCCATCACAAGCCTCTCCATCAAAATGCTTTCAAAATGTTGCTGCAGTTGTTGCTTGTGTTTGTCACCATTTTCTTCCTGCTGTCTTATTGCTTGTTTTCTCTTTTTCTCTTTCTCTCTCTGTGTCCGCATTCATAGCGTAAGGAGGCAAGTATTCTTAGAGCATCCTGTATACAAATTTTCTTCATTTCTTAAATAGCTCTTTGTTTTGTCTTTTTTTCTTGCACATTTGCTTGCTAGTTGTTTTTGTTTTTTAAGGTGCAAGGTTGGTAACTACTGCACTATCAGTACTGAAATTTAAGAACAGTAGAAATACATTCATCCTCTTAATCACTGCTGTGCCTTTTGTTTTCTTGCACATTAGCTTGTAACATTGCAGACAGCAATAACTACCATGGTATAAAGTAAGCAGAAGGCTAAGCTGTGGACGATATAATGGCAAACAAACGCAAGCCAATTGTATTTTTACTGTGAGATCGTGGAGCTTTAAGAGGGCTGTACATGTAAAATACTGATCTCCAACCCTGGAACTGGAGAGCTACAGAGTCTTCTGGTTTTCATTCAAACAAGCTCTCAAGTTTCTTAATTTAACCAGTTATTGGCTTAATTAGTCAAGATTAACATGTGTTCCAGATCTTTAGCCATTGATGATGTAAAGACACTTATAAAGCCTGTAGGATTGGTGCTTTGCAGGACGAGGGTTTGAAACCCCTGACGTAAAGATCATGCAATCTGATTTTAATTGTGAGAAGGTGTTGCTACAACTGAAAACATCTTTTCCCAATGCTTAGCATGAAAACATAGCAGTTATAAAATTTCATGTTGGTTTTAATATTGGTTTAATTATCAGTATAATAAAAAGATAACGGCAGCAATTATAAACCTTGCCTGAGAAAGCCCATGAGAAAAGTCTCCTTGTTGCTAACAGCAACCGGGAAGACAGCCAGCTCTGTGCAAAGCCACACTAGTTGAAGATAATGAATTGAGTGGACTTCAAACATCTTCACAAATAAAAACAATAATGTAGTTATTGAATTTATTGGAGTTATTGAAAGCGTTTCTGCTGCCAAGACATACTCAAACCGGAAAGCAGCTTTGATGCAAAGGAACTTTCTTTGTTTTTAAGTGAAGCACTTTTCCCTGTGTGCAAAATACCATCAGCATAATCCATCAAAAAGCCTGACTCACAAATATTCCTTTACATCTTATTTTGCCATAAAAGTCGATATCTCGTGCTTGGAAAACAATAACGGACAGCAGTCCGACAGGCCCACGCTATATGTAAATGGGAGGTGTGACAGCTAATGTAATTCATAACAAGTTAATAAAACAAGACAGTGTTGTCCCTACAGTGAGTGCATGTCCCTGGTGATGGGGATACAGACGAGACAGCTGCCATACAGCAAGACCATAAAAACATAAGAAAGGTTACAAACTAGAGGAGGCCATTCAGCCCATTTGGTTGTTAGTAGCTTATTGATCCAATAATCTCATCAAGCAGCTTCTTGAAGGATCCAAAGGTTTGTCAGCTTTAACAACATTACTGGGGAGTTGGTTCCAGACTCCCACAATTCTCTGTGTAAAAAAGTACCTCCTATTTTCTGTTCTGCATGCCCCTTTATTTGTGACCCCTGGTCCTTGTTTGTTTTTTTAGGTCAAAAAAGTCCCCTGGGTCGACATTGTCAATACCTTTAGAATTTTGAATGCTTGAATCAGATCGCTGTGTAGTCTTCTTTGTTCAAGAATAGCTTCAGTTCTTTTAGCCTGTCTGCATGTGATATGCCTTTTAAACCACGAATAATTCTGGTCGCTCTTCTTTGCACTCTTTCTAGAGCAGCAGTATCCTTTTTGTAGCAAGGTGACCAGAAATGAACACAATATTCTAGATGAGGTCTTTCTAATTCATTGTACAGTTTTAGCATTACTTCCCTTGATTTAAATGTTTCACTATATATCTGAGCATTTTGTTGGCCTTTTTTTACTTCCCCTCATTGTCTAGATGAAGACATTTCTGAGTCAACATAAACTCCTAGATCTTTTTCGTAGCTTCCTTCTAAAATTTCAGTATCTCCCATATGGTATTTGTAATGGACATTTTTATTTCCTGCATGCAGTACCTTACACTTTTTTCTATATTAAATGTCATTTGTCATGTCTCTGCTCAGTTCTGAATGCTGTCTATATAATTTTGAATGACCTTTGCTGCTGCATCGGTGTTTACCACTCCTCCTATTTTTATGTCATCTACAAATTTAACAAGTTTGTTTACTATACTAGCGTCATTAATGTAGATTAGGAAGAGCAGATGCCCTAATCCCTGTGGTACTCCACTGGTTACCTTGCTCCATTTTGAGGTTTCTCCTCTCATCAGTACTTTCTGTTTTCTGCATGTTAACCACTCCCTAATCAATATGCATGCATTTCGTTTTTTATTTTGTTTTATTTTTATAAATGTAGTGGCGCCAATTATTCCCCCCCCCCACTTTAGTAGTGTCCAATTATTTTTAGGCTCAGATCAACGATACCACCCCTGCGCTGACTCAGGAGGGGTGAAAACGAACAGACGCTGTCATCAGAAGCGTGTGCCCGCTTGTTTACACACTGCAGTCTCACCATGCAGCCACTCAGAGCTACAGCGTCGGAGGCCAACACAGCCCTAGACAGCTTACAGGCAAGCCCGCAGGTGCCTGGCCAGACCACAGGGGTCACTGGTCTGCGGTGAGCCGGGGACACCCTGACTGACCTAAACCTCCCTCCCTCCCCCCGGGTGGCGCTCGTCCTCGATCGGCAATGGAATAACCTGGACTCGATCGGCGAAATCCAGGCTATAGGGTGCATCCAGTACTCCACGCGGAGCGCCTTTACTGGATGCGCCGCTTGGGAGCCCCTTAGAGAATTAATCTTTTTGCAGGACTTTTTTAAAAGCTTTCTGGAAATCTAGATAAACCAAGTTATATGCTTTGCAATTATGCATTGTAGATGTTGCATTCTCAAAAAATCAAGCAGGTTAGTTAGACATGTTCTCCTTTTCCTAAAACCATTCTGACTGTCTCAGTTAGACCCAACCTGTAATAAAACGTTATCAAGTTGTTCATGTGTATGTCAGTAATGCTTTTACACATATAAAGAGTATTTACTATTAGACATCTTATGTGTTTTATTTATGTTATGTCATGTTTAGTTATGGAAAGTCCACAAGCAAACTCTAACGGTACCCGTCACTTTGACCTGTGGCTTAGCATGGCTGCTATATTGGAGCCCTGTGACGCTGACGCTGATCCTTTGAGATATTGGATCCACACTCTGTACATAACTGCATTCTATGATTCTTAGTTAAACTCGACTGGGGCTATCATACAGTACAAGAAAAAATAACCCTGTTATGACAGTAAATATACAAAATTGCCGCCGTCACGCTGTCTAAGCCTCCTGCATCAAACTGTTTGTGGTAGTGATTTCATATACAAACCACATCATTGGGGATTGTGTCTTTTACAGTTTGTACTGTATTCTGTGATTCTCTCAAGAACGTTTTATTACATGTTCTCGGTCTAACTGAAATTAACCATTGTTATTAATAGAAGACGATGATATTTCAATACCACAGATCCACTGAGATGGAACATTTAGTTTACAATCTGAATACCACAAATAATGAAAGCCTGCGATTATGCAGATCTAGCAGTAGAGACATCAGTTAGTGCCCAATCTGTGTGGCTGTGAGGGAGCACAGCTGGCTATTCCTCCCCTTCTCCACAGCTCCCCCTTCCCATCAGCCTGCTAGCGATTAGAGCCTTTTACAGGGAAAGATGCCATTTCTCCCCGGCCCGCCATGCCTCCCTGTCGTGCCCAAATGAGTTCCATTTGCCGGGCCTTGAAGGGGGTAACAGGTTAGTCATGCAGATTAGTACAGTGCGTCAACAAAATCCACACTCTCCCTCGGAGGGGAACCCAACTTTCCGCAACACACAGAATATATTAGTGATCCACTGCAAACATATAGTTGTATTTAAAGTTAATTAAAGTTCACAAAAAGGGCTCAGTGCCACAAGGAATTTGCATGTATCTGACGTTTTTTTAAATTAGTGTGGTGGTGTTACATAATAGCCAAGTGTTGGAGCTCCGGACCTCGTGTTTCGTGATGGGGAACTGGGAAGCAGTGTGGCCCAGTGGTTAGAGCTGACATACAAGGAGGCAGTGTGGTCTTGTGGTTGGTGATGAGGGATTGGGAGGCAGTGTGGCCTAGTGGTTAGAGCTGAGTTACAGGGAAGTAGTGTGGCTTAGTAGTTAGATGAGGATCTGTGAGGCAGTGTTAACCCAGAGGTTAGAGCTGAGTTCTGGGTACAGTTTGGCCCAGTTGCCAGGGCTAAAGAACTGGGAGGCAGGGTGGTCTGGTGGTTATAGCTGATGGCTACGGAAGAGTTAGACCCAGTGTTAAAAGGCTCAGGACTGGGAAGTAGTGTGTCCTAGTTTCTGGAGCTGAGATTTGAAAGGCATAGTGGTTTGAAGTGAAAGTGTAAGAAGTATTGTGGCCTTCTGGTTAGAGCTGTGGGACTGGGAGGTAAGCAGTATGGCTTGGTGGTTACAGCGGAAGGACTAGATAAGCAATGTGTAGAAGCATGTAAGCAGAGTGGGCCTAGTGATTGTAACTGAGGCCTGGAAAGAGATACTTTAAGTGTGGCTGAATGCTTAATATTTTTGTTTTTGCTGACTGGTAGAGAGGCATGTCTCTGTAAAATAATATTTTGCATTAGGTGGGGTTAAAAAGTAATAATAACTTAAACAAGGAGGTCAGTGTGTTGAAGCACTGTAGCATCACAGAGGGCTTTTTGTCGACCTTTTTTAATCCTCTGTGCCCAATTAGGTTGTTTTGGATAAAATAAAAAAAAGCATATGTCTTTAACTGTTCGAGGCTCCAGGATCTAACAGTGAACAGAGCTAATTAATAGCTCACATCTTGGCACACTGTGAAGAAATGGAGAGAAGATAGCAGCCAGAAGGATTTGTATCATCGAGGCCTGGAGAGGAAGGTAGACCAATTTGTTCAATAGAACAGATTCAGTGCTCTTCATTTGTAAAGCCCAGGGAGACCGAAACAAAACAGGCAAGGCTGTGCATGGAATTCATTGCCATGTAGTGGGTTGCAGGTGACTTGGATTCCCTCGGTGCAGCAGTCAGAGACAACAGCATGTGTGCCGTCATCACCTTGAAGTGCTACTGTATCTAACACAGTGCTTTTACATTGATGGCTTGTTAGTCAGATTAACATACGGATGGTGAATTGGAAGAAACTGCTTGTTTTAGTAGTTTAATACAGAAGCTTGGCTATTGCAGGGCCTTCTCTAGGCTCCATGTCAATGTAGTAGAGTTGTTTTTTTATAACAGGCTAATAAGCAAACCCGGCTTGCTGCACTGTTACACCTTCCATTAGTTCCACAGGCCCACCTGGAATGGGGCTATTAGAAACAGCAAGTTGAGCACTCAGCTTTCCTGATGTGGAGTTTAGGTTATTCATTAGTTGATCAGTTTTTACTGTTTATATGCAGATATTAAAACGTCACACTATAGATAAAGTGCTGCATCCTACTAACCCACTGCTGTGGGTCTGATTGCAACCATTTAGAAGAGTTTAAATGATTAGGGACCAAGAAACAGCAGTAGGTTTTCATGTACATTATAGTGTGTTCTTTGAAATATCCGCTGCATAAAAAAAAATAAAAACAACTTGCCCAAACTGAAAGGTCTTCAACAGAAGAAAGTGGGTGGGGGACCAGTAATAATATTACTAGTGCTAATATTACTAGTGCTAAGCCATGGTCACCACTTTAAGATTAGCTGTTGTGCCAATTTAGGGATGGAAAAAAGACTCCGATTGCAAAGCAGTTTCACCCTTTCCAGGTTTTACAACACACTTGATTAGCCACAGTGTATAAGTAACAAGCTCAGATGTGTTGTCTTAAACTCATAGTGAAACCAGCAATGGATCAAACAGCTATGCATTTGGAGTCTAATTTCCATCCCTGTAATGAATGACAGTCACAGTAAACTCCACTGGGACGTGTCTGTTCGTGCTGTTCTTAACTATGTGAATTCTTACTACAGAGGTGGTGCTGTATTTGCAAATCAAAGTCAGGCTGTATTATTCTGCCTCCCCCTCCCTTTCCTACTCAAGCATTGGAGTTCAGTCCTCTTTGCAAACTGCATGTATCAAAGGGCAACCCTATACAGTGCAGTCCCCTTCAATTCCTGAACCCACAGCATGGGGACCTCTTTGGAAATACTCATGCACGCTCAAAGGGGCACCCCTTTATCAAACCCAACATATAGGAGGTAGCCCTTTGCGGAAATGAATATGCATGCTCAAAGCTCAGAGCTGTATCCTTTGTGCCATTCGATCTTCTCTGCCTTACCTACACCCACAGCATGGAGCCACACCAGTGGACCTCTCTTTGGAACCAGGCATGCAGGCTCAAGGTGGCAGCCCTGCTGGCTTTGCAGGCTAACTGTATTGTGTTTCTGTGCAGATGGAGGAGCTGATGGCTGCCATGGAGAAGGTGAAGCAGGAGCTGGAATCCATGAAAGCAAAGCTGTCGTCCACGCAGCAGTCCCTGGCGGAGAAGGAAGCTCACCTGACCACCCTACGCACAGAGCGCAGGAAACACCTGGAGGAGGTCTTGGAGATGAAGTAAGAGACACTGTTTTTTTTTTCTTCCCACATTCATGCATTCGTTTATGTATTTATTAGTTAATTTATGTATGTATGTAGTTATGTAATTATTTTAATATTTAAAGAGCAAGTAGTTTCAAATCATAGTATCTTCTTTAATTTTTTCTCTTCCCTTAGCTTTTTGTGATGTTTGTAATCATTTTCAGTGGTTATAATTGCAGTCTGTGTTAGGTAAATTAGCAAGGCCATTTAGTTTTTGATATTTAATTCGGTTTCAAATATGGCAGTACTGTTACAGGTTAACGATGGTCACTGAGACAGGTGCCACCATTCACAGGGAATAGAAGCAGGTGAGCTGTGTTCATGTCCTGTCTGACCCGTTCCTGTCTCCAAACCACAGCAGTGCTTTGATATTTTCCTGGAAAACTGTGAAATTAATTATAAAGCTTTTTTTTTTTTTTTTTTTTTTTTCTCACTTGGCCAAATAATTCGGTTGTAAGATTTTGGTGTGAATGGTTAAACATGTTTTTCATTATCACATTGTGGTACTTGGCATATGCATACACAATACAACATGATACAACACAATTAGCTTTTATACAGCTCTTTTTACGTGGAGCAACCCAGGGTGCTTTACAATAAAAACATGCCATTGGCCAATCAATCCAGCTCTATACACATAATTCTAAAGCAGTATCACAGTATTTCACACAACACGTCCTTCTGTTATGCTACATATGTAATGTACATCGTATACCCTCTTCTGTGTCCACTATGTTATAAAAAAGGGATTTTCTTTGGCATGCTATTGTATATAAAATGGAAAATTACTGGATTTGTGTAACTGGGCTTAGTCTGTATGGTAGGGGTGCTTGATAATACCGATATACCGGTATATTGCGATATTCTCAGGCAATACAATAACCAGTACATGAACATCCATACCGGTAAATTTTAGATTTAACTGATACAGGGAAACATCTAGAAAATGATGGCTATTATCTCACGAGATAATCACTTCCCACGAGAACTTTTAATGCGTGCTGTGCTAACACAAAAGGAAGTATGGCAGAAGCAGACAGAGATTTTGAGCTGCTTAAATTTTGCAAAGCAAAATCACATGTGTTTAATCATTTCCTAATAAAAAAAATAAGTACAGCATGCTGGCGATCCCATCAACCTTATATACAGTGGTATAGTCCTTAAAGTACTGGAACTCCAATTAAAATATAGATTTTTTCTAAAACAAATTATTTCAGTGTTTTCTGAAAGCATCTAGCGGATAAATGTTGTCTTTGGTTGTTTGGTTATTTTTTGATTTACTAAATTACAAAAAGCACAGTATATATTGTAAGGTACCAGGGAGGGGGTTAAAATCCTTCCCTGCTAAAAACCTTGTGAGAATGCACATTTGGGTATTATGGGGTTTAATTGTGTAATTGTTTAATTGTTTAGTAATCCCCTGCACCTGATGGTAGTTGTAAATTAGAGCCAGGTGCAGGGTATTTAAGAGAGGCAGCCAGTCTGTTCCAGGCTGCTGTGCGTAGGGAGGCAGAAGGTGTGGTCTGCTTCCAAGCAGTCAAGGTAAAGTGCTGTGTTAAACCTTGTGAGTTGTGTTTGGGTTACAGGTAAACAGCTTAGCTGTCCTGGTTGAGTTAGGTTCCAGACTGTATAGTTAGTGCTCCAAGAAGGAACTAGGTGTTTGTTTGTTTTGTTTAATTTATTTGATTGGTGTTTATTAAAAGTGCACGTCAGCACTTAAATTAATTCCATTTCTGTGTCCTGGGTCTACTTTGGGGCAAAGGGGCAACGAACGTGAAAAGTGAAAGGATATATTATAATATATATATATATATATATATATATATATATATATATATATATATATATTGTGCACTAGAAAAGATTTACAGTGCTTCTTGAACACCATCAGTCTGGAATCCAGAAGTCTGTGGAGTGCCAACTCGTTCTGAGAACTCCCAAGCTGGTACGCAGGACTCCACTCACCAGAAGGATTGCTTGCCCAAGTGCTCATGGAATTGCATCCTCCTTCTCCTAGTTTTACAGAGGACGTCTGTGAGTCTGCAACATTGTAAAAATTCTTGATTTATCATCTTCTCAGGACCAGTCAGTCAGCACAGCAGCTCCACACGCTATACAGCAGTAGGTGGTCGGTCAGCTGTCAGTCGACTGCATTTAACGCTTCAGTGGATCGTAGTCATTTATACACTATAATATAAACTAGAATTCAAGAGATAACCTTTTGTGGGCTTAAGTATTTATACAAACAAAACAAATATTTGTAAAACTCTGTTAATCTTAAATACTGTGAGTTCCTGGCGTATATGCAGATCTGACACGATTTTGGTAACTAGTGTGAGTTATACACTACTGACACAGTGTTGAACCATTATGAACCATTAAATCAAAGTTAAGTAGAATTATTTTTTTTGTTAATGTCAGTGTTAAACAGGGCACTACAGTATCCTTCCACTCACCTTCATACTTCTGAAATTGTGCGTTAGCGTTTTTAATCTTACCCTTTTTAGGAGCAGTTGGCTTTTACGGCAGGCCACACACGGCATTAATTCAAGCACATTGTTTTGGAAGATAAAACTAGAAGAGCACACTTGGGACCCTTATCTCGATAGAATTTGTTTCAATGAATGCAACGTGTGCGCTGCCATACAAGCCAAGCACGCTCCAAGTACAGAGGCAGCAAATAGCTGCTTAGCACAGAGACCCTTCCAAGCCCTATAATAAAACAGTGAGGTCTGGAGCTGGCAAGAGGGAGACTGTGTATCTGTGAGCGTTTTTAGAAAACCGCACATTTAAAAATAAAAACTTAAAACAGTCCATAAATCTGAAATGCAGGACCAGCTTGCTGCTGGGTGGGTTGTGACGAGCCAAACTGAGCCAACGTGAAATCAATAACGCAGCTTCGTCTGCTGTTGTACTTGGCACTGAGCAACTTATCAAAAAACCCAAATCCGGACTTAAGGTTTTGCATTTAAGAGTTGACGGTGTTGACAAATGGGGAAGAGATCTCTAGACTGGATGCATTTAAAAAGCAAATCAAAAACATATTCACCAAGGTGAGGAAACTGGTACTTTCCCCTTATGTTTTCGGTGTTTAATATGATTGGTACTAGGTACTCATCTCTTTTGGCTGCTCATATCACCATATGCTGACGATACACAGATGTTTCTCTCTTTTCCTTCATTTGACTCCCATATCTCCTCTCGCATTTCAGATTATCTGTCAGCAATCTCATCTTGGTCACATTCACATCACCTCAAACTCAACCTTTCTAAATCTGACCTCCTTTACATTCCTTCTACTCCTCTCTCCTCTGACTTCTCTTTCTCAGTCTCCCCTGATGCTGTCAGTCTTTTTCCTTCTCCTTGTGCAAGAAACCTAGATGTTATTCTGGACCCTTCCCTCTTTTATTCTCAACAGATCTCTTCACTAACATGTACCTGTTGTTTCTTTCTTAGCAACATTTATTGAATCCGCTCTTTTCTATCTACTTATTCCACTCAACTGGTCCAAGCTTTTGTTCTTTCTAGATTAGATTATTGTAACTCTCTCCTCGCTGGTCTCCCTGCTTTGGCTATTCGACCTCTACAGCTTATTCAAAATTCTGCTGGGCGTCTGGTATTTTCCCAACCCCGCTACTATCACGCTACCCTTCTGCTTTGCACTCTCCACTGGCTACCTCTCTGCTTGCATCTAATTTAAGACCTTTACTCTTGCCTGTCGCTCTGTTCATCATGCTGCCCCTCGTGTGGCCTTATATTCTGCTTATTCTCTACTGGCCAACTTGTTATGCCTTCTTTTTTTCACTCTCCTTCCTCTTGTGTTTGCTTCTTCTCTTCCCTCGGCTCCCTGTGGTGGAATCAGCTACCGGTTATCCTCAGGGCTGTTCAGTCTTTTACTGCCTTCTCACCAGGCTTTAAAAAGGTTCAAGGAAAGTGCATTGAATTGTGATGAAAGAAACAGTAACTTCTCGCTATTGTTTATTCAATGCCGCTAAACCATATTTTGACAATACGGTAGTCTCCAACTAGGAACACCCCTAGGAAAGCAAGCCAAGTTTTCTCTTAGCTGTGTTCTTTAAGACAGAGTTGACCACCAGACAGAATATGAACCAATAAATATTTCTTACTTGTCATGATGTACGTGCATCAACATGTGAAATGAACAGAATAAGAGAAAAGCAATAGGCAAGTGTATGTTAATATACTATAATAATAAAGTAACAGACAAACTAACGTTAATAAACTGTCAAACTAAATTAACACAGCACCCCTATACACGTTACATAATGCAGCAGCAGGTCTAGATTATTTGTGAATACTTGTACAGGAGCAATATTCAAGACATGCACAAAATTATTTAACAGAATGGTGAAGCAACTCACCAGAACGGAAAGCACCAAATTGCTTTGTGATATGTCTGATTCAAGATTTTTCAGGAGCTCAAACAATTACCAACTTTTTGTAGCAAGAGAAACAGCAGTGCTTTTCGCCGTTTGTTTGCATGCCATTTTGTAGCGATGAGGTGTACTCGTGGCAATCAGCATACAAAATGAGGCAATGATATGACGCCGGTTCTGGAAAGATTTAATAAACCAGTTAGTGTGCCTCAAGACATTCTCATGATGACTAGTCGCTTGAATAAAGACTGAATAAACCATTTGAATTGGTTCGATAATGTTTGAGTTATCAGTTAACAAAACATTACTGTATCAGTTGTGAACAAATCGCTCTAAATGCTCCTTTAGGTGGAGCATTTACAATGGAAAAAAACAAGGAAAAAAATGTTTCACCACAAGGGTGTTCTCTTAGCAGGTGTTCCTATATGCGAAGATTACTGTACAACATGAAAATGGAAGATGATGTAATATATGTGGCATGCACTGTATTTTCTCTTTGCCTTCCTAAACTAGCTTGCTGTGTAGTTTCTGAGTATAGTTTTATGTATTTTCTCCCATTAGGGGTCCAGTGAGTCTCCCTAGTCACAATCCGTAGGGGGCAGTCTAAGTCCAGATAAGGTATAAAACAAAGCCCCAAACCACTTTCAGAAAAGGATAAGGTATGCAGTGTGAGTTGTATGAAAGTTTGTTATAGTGGGTGTATCCTAAAAGATTTGATACATTTGTGCAGGTATTATAGCAGTTCAGTTCTAAGTCACTATCAAATTTATCTGCCTTGAAAGCAGTGTATTTTGGCATTTAATCTTGACTAAAGGCACCTGTCAGATAAAGAAAGTTGTCTGCCAAATAAATACAAATAATAAATTATAACCCGGCCTCTGTTCTCCACAATTGCTCGGTCCCTGACTACCTAAATAAACAGAACTATCTGATCACATTTTGTCCAATCATATAACAAAACATAACCTATAACAAAACAAACATTTTTGTGTTTACTATAATTAAATATAACTTTATTTTTATTTACTATATAATTTACATTATGCCTACAATGAATAGCCCTTAATTAAACACACAAAACTAAACCTCACATAAAACTGAATTAGACACAAACACCATTCTGTGTGCATAATATCTTTATCCTGTACCCATTAAGTGAGTACCATTGCAATCCAGTCAACTGTGGCTGGGAAAGAAGACCCTCTTTATGCAATATGCCTGCTGTGACAAGCTGTATAGAAGCTGTGATAAACCCAAAGGGAGAGGCACAAATTGTAATAAAGACACACTGAATGGGTGCTTGTACTTAACAAGAATGTCCTTTACTATAAGATTACTGCTCATTTTTATGTTGGACTATTGGTAGCAAATATGTATTGCCATTGAAATGAATGAAGTAATAACTAAATGGGCATCTAAATGACTGAGTGTCTGAAACCGCAGGGAATCAATACTTCAAATGCTTCTTCAAATTGGTGTGATGAGCTGATGACTCTTTCCCATCATGTTCAACAAACAGTATTTGTTTAGCCTGTCGCTTCATTCACCCCCTGTTTAAATGCTGAGAGTATACTCGGTAATGCGATAATGTCACCAGAATAGTGTTCCAAAGTACTGTTTTGCTGTCATTGCTGCATTGTTTATATTAAAGCAATATTAGAAAATGGCTACGTTAAAAAAATGAACCTTTGAAGGTTTTTCCCTTTTTTTCTCGTGATTTATGCAGTTTTAGTTGGTAATGAATACAACCGGTTTCCTCAATATTTCAAGAGCAATGCGGTTTTCTCTTTCTTCTTTATTTGCTAAACTTGATTTTATACTGTAGATAGATTGACCGTAAAGGACACAGCGGAAGCAGTCTTTAGTCGACATGAGTTCAAAGACAACATTCAGAAGGTGCATACTAAAATGGAGATTTTCTTTCATCAAGCAGAAAAGGATAAATTACAAAAATGAATATTTACATATTTCCCAGCAGATTTTGAACAGCTAGTTTGTAGGATAACATTCAAGGTTCTTTACTAGGGATTAGAGATGTTTTGACCAATCATTTTCTAGTATGTGTTATGTACACAAAGTCAAAGCTTGAGTTTTTGTTGAGCAAAAATATTAACCCCAAGTGAGATTCTATGAAATGTGACAAGATTGAACTGTATAGCTAAGTTATTTATCACATGAACACAGAAAGAACACAAGAGACTGCATCTCCCATCATGGAGCACTTTGCTGTATTTTGTTGCAATCTATGATTCGATTTGAGCAGTTTCTAGGATGCTTCAGCACGTCAGTAGCAGAAAGAAGCTATGAATTTACTGATCGGACAGTATGAAAAATAGGTCTGATAAAATTTTTGGCAATGTAAAAAAAACCTGAAAAACAGAAGCCCTCATTATAGCTAGACCATGGTCATGAAAAGACAAAGCTTCTGTCAGGCAATTTGCTTTGATTCAGTGAGCACTGATTCAGGCATCGACATATAATTGATTTATTTATGTTAAGCTTGCAATCAGCCAATGATCAGAAATTGTCCGGTGCAAACTAGTTAATGAGAACAGTTTAAAATAAATAAATAAATAAATAGATTAATAAAAACACACACACATGTGCATGCCCACACTCAGGTGTGAAGGTTATGCTTCCATGCTGTCTGCTCAGTCCTGCTTGATTGTTAATCCAGCCCCTAACCACAGGACCCTCATTGGGAGAGGGGCATCTGCAGTCCCACCATTAATTACTCTGGCAGCTTTAGGACCATTAGCACCCTTTTGGGTTTAAACGGACGGCTTACTCTAGGCAAACAGGAGTTTCTGTCAGTTGATGGAGATAATTCACTTAGTAAAACGGACAAATTGCTTCCTTTCTTTCTGAATGAGGCTAATAGACTGATAAAGTACCCAGTTAGATTCTGGTTTAACAAGGGTGGGGACTAGCAGCAGATCCGGTGGTCAGCTGTGATTAATGGCAAAATAGACGAGGGGAGTTTTAATAGGAATTCTTGTACATTGTAAAGGAACAGCGTGTCCATTCCAAGGTTCTGTAATAGTTTTAAAATGTGTTTGCCATCAATTTATATTGTTTAGAATTTAAAACCAGAAAAGTGAAATTGAGCGGGTCATGAAGCTTCACAGCAGGGTTTTGTGGGAACTTTTTTTTATTTATTTTTTTCCTCGAGAGGCACATAATGTAGTTGATTTCACTGCAAAGCATCATCCAAAATTAATAATGACCGAATAATATTGTATCGAACTCGTGGTATAGTAATGAGAGCATTAGTAGCAAGTGATTTTCAAAAGAAATATGTTAATTAAATCAATTCCTTTAACGCTTTGAAATTGCGTCGATGAAGTCGTTAATGAACGCATTTCTCGTTAAAAGGCTTAATTGTCGCAGGTACATACATCACTTCCTGTCTCAACGACTAACTAAGGGGAAGTTGGTAATCAAAATGCATGTTAACAGGATGAAGAAAAATGAACGGAAGCATAATTTGCTGGTATGGAAACTACTGGCGTACAGCAAGACGTCTCTCTCACCTGCGAGCAGCAGCCAAAGGAAATTAAATAAAAAATAATGGGAATATCTATTTTGTAAACTTCAATTAAAGTTGTGCGTTTTTTTCATGCAGAATGTACATTTATTTAGATATGGAGGCTAAAACCAATTCCAAAAAGTTTTTCCAATATTATGACAGCAAAAGAACATTCAAGGATGAAGTAAAATGTAAAAAGAGATACAAATAGCAATATCATAGAGGAAGAGAAAAAAATAGCAAATATATTATTATAATATTATAATATATATATAATATTTTCACAAGTTTTTACAAAGGAGGATACAGACAACATGCCCCACATGTAGACCTGTTCCTATCCAGTTTTAAATAACTTTTGCATAACAGAGGCAGAAGTGTTAAAGTGACTAGGAGCTCTTAAAATAAACAAATCCACTGGGCCAGATGAGATCCTCCCAATAGTACTCAAAGAAATGAAAGAAGATATTTACAAACCGCTAACTAAGATCATGCAAAATTCTCTTGAGACACAAAAAGGGAGACAAAACCAAACCAGATAACTACAGACCAATAAGCCTGACTTGTGTTATATGTAAACTTATGGAAACTATAATAAGATCCAAAATGGAAAATGACCTATATGGTAACAGTATCCTGGGAGACAGCCAGCATGGTTTTAGGAAAGGCAGCGCATGTCTAATTAACCTGCTTGATTTTTTTGAGGATGCAGCATCAACAATGGGTAATTGCAAAGCATATGACATGATTTATTTAGATTTCCAGAGAGCTTTTGACAAAAACCTGCATAAAGGATTAATTCTCAAACTGAATGCAGTAGGGATACAATGCATAAGGAATGCATGAACATGGATTAGGGAGTGGTAAACATGCAGAAAACAGAAAATTGGAGCCAGGAAAAATGGAACGAGGTAACCAGTGGAGTACTACAGGGATCAGTATTAGGTCCTCTGCTGTTTGTAATCTACATTAATGATTTAGACTCTAGTATAGTAAGCAAACTTGATACATTTGCAAATGAAACAAAACAGGAGTGGCGAACACTGATGCAGCAGCAAAGGTTATTCAAAATGATCTAGACAGCATTCAGAACTGAGCAGACACATGGCAAATGATATTTAATATATATAAGTGTAAGGTACTGCATGCAGGCAATAAAAATGTCCACTACAAATACCGTATGGGAGACACTGAAATTGAAGAAGGAATCTATGAAAAAGATCTAAGAGTTTATGTTGACTCAGAAATGTCTTCATCTAGACAATGTGGGGAAGCTATAAAAAAGGTCAACAAAATGCTCAGATATATAGTAAAACGTGTTGAATTTAAATCAAGGGTTGTAATGTTAAAACCTTACAATGTATTAGTAAGACCTCATCTAGAATATTGTGTTCAGTTCTGGTCACCTCACTACAAAAGGATATTGCTGCTCTAGAAAGAGCGCAAAGAAGAACGACCAGAATTATTCCTGGGTTTAAAAGGCATGTCATATGTAAACAGGCTAAAATAATTGAATCTATTGAGTCTTGAACAAAGAGTCCTGATTCAAGCATTCAAAAAATAGTGACAATGTCAACCCAGGGGACTTTTACGATTTGAAAAAAGAAACAAAGACCAGGGGTCACAAATGGAGATCAGACAAAGGGGCATTCAAAACAGAAAATAGGAGGCACTTTTTTTACACAGAGAATTGTGGGAATCTAAAACCAACTCCCCAGTAATGCTGTTGAAGCTGACACCCTGGGACCCTTCAAGAAGCTGCTTGATGAGATTCTGGGATCAGTAAGCTACTAACAACCAAACGAGCAAGATGGGCCGAATGGCATCCTCTCGTTTGTAACTTTTCTTATGTTCTTATATACAATGCTGATTTATGATTATGTGTGGAAAAATCGGACGGCACAGATTTAAAAAAAAAACAAAAAACTAACAAAATAAAACCCTTTATTTATTTTTTGGATGGGGCAGGGGTGTAATGTTGGTTGGAATTTATTTTCTTATGTTGACATCTACCTTTGTATGTATTTTAGTATTTTAGGATTGTAGGCTATAAATAAATATGTTTGTGTCATTTGTGTTTGTAGTTAGTTATTATACATGTATAAGATGTGTGTAACACTTCATTATACCTTTATTATGCTGCTAAAATTACGATAGAACTCCTTAACCCAATAGACAATATGTTTATAGTTAATTCTTCAGTGAATTTCTTTTTGTCATGTATTTTCTCTGGTACTGTTTGCTCACCTCCGAAATGTGGGGCTGTCAGGTCTTGTTTAAAAAAATATGGGCGCAGACATTATATACAAACCAATGGAATATGTGTGTGTGTTTAATAGAGAGAGAGAGAGAAAGAGAGTACGTACATGTTTCCAGTCATGTGGTTTTTACGATCACGTCACCTTAAGTTCTAGCCAACATTGTAGGTATGAATTCCTGCCATAGCCTTATCTTTTTTTTATCATTTATATGTCCCATTGCCACTGTACTTTATGCATCCATGCATCCCTTCGTGCGATGTCATCAGACAGTGTTTTCCGGGCTTAAGGTTACAAATTGTTAAAACAAGTGAACAAATCTTATTCAAAACCACAAGTATATAAAACATTTCCGTAAATACAAATATTGAATTATCTAGCTTTTGAAAATCCTGCCCTAAAAGTCTCGTTGTTGAAACTTTTGTCATTGAACTTGAATAAGCTTTTTTTATTATTTTATTATTCTAACAGCAACTCAGTTCCCAAGTTAAAAACAAATAATTTATTGAATGCAAAGACTTTGTTTTTATCATGATGTTCTCAGATTTAATGGGTACTTTAGTGTGTGATATTAATACATGAATATTGTGCCTCACATGTTAAAACTCCCTAATGTAATGTTACTATAATACAATAGCTCTTTCACAGAAAGTATGAACACAGGATGTAATGTGCTTGACACTTCACACAGTCACCTTACTTTTTTTTTTTTTTTTTACTACATATACCAGTATTCAGTGTTGTATAGTTATAGTATGAATTAACTTGCCATAGGCAAAATAAGTGTTGTGTTTCATTACAGATCAAAAATAAAATAAAAAAGATAATGTGTGCATACAGTATATCTAGTGCAATTTAAACCCTTTTGTCTAAGAGAAATCCCATGTACTTTGAAGTACTACGATGCATGTCAAATCTATGGTATAGTCTGTCCGGTTTCTGTAGTAATGGTCTTTTTATGAAGTTTTATAAGTGTGAAATGTATTTTGTAGGTAATGCTGTAATTATCCAGCTAAGTAAAACAGATTTTTCCGCTGGTTTGCGTAAAGTGCTTTGAAATGAATTTTTCAGAAGACGCGAAAGTCCCTGAGCACTTGTTTGCGGGTAAGTCTTGTTTTAACTAATTTGGTGACCTCTCTGCGGATGGAGGCAAGAATGCAAGACTTAGCTTGCAGCAAATAAATCAAAATCTCTCGTGCTGCACATTGCATTTGCAATGAGGATTGAGGGCATGTTGAGCTCTGACATAAATTAAAGCATTATGGTATCTGATCGCAATGTATTGTTGCCTGTAATGTAGTGTACAGAGATAGCGCAGTGAATGTATTCCAAAGACCCGACAGCGGTGTGTATGGAGACGGAAAGATATCCTAAATGTCATGAAATATAATGTGCAGAGACACTTTGTGGAAAGAGTTTTCTTAAGAAAAGTGTACTGAGGAATTTAAAACACACCAGATAACATGAGGTAAAAAGGAGCATGTACAGATATGTAGAATCAATCACAAATTCCACTTGTTCAGTGTTTCACATACTGCAGTAATGATTGGCTGCTAATTCACACAGCATGCCCACATGGATACCTTTGTTTGAAGTATGCCTTATTTTACTTTTAATGAAAGGATGCCATAGCAAATATTTTCCTTTGTGTAGCACTGATGCTTAGCACCATTGTGTTTAAGTAGAATTCTTAGGCCGTAATGGCTCGTCAATGGCAATGCAATATTTCTGTATTAAGGGGCAGCCCTATAATAAGGATTACTACAATCGTAAGATCACAAACTGCTATATTTAATTACATATCAAAAACAAAAAAAGAATATATATTTGCATACATCTAGTAAGTTAATCTGGTGTGTACTGTATGTATGTCTGATTTAAAACAGCACAAAAAAGCTATTACTTAATCTTGCAAACTGTCCATAATAATTAATGCTTGGATTGTAAATACTAAATTAAAATAACAATTATTTTGTAAGAAGTCAAATTTACAGATATATAGGGTAATGTCTTCTCCATGTACTATTTAAAACCATTTCTGCTGATAATACTGTCTAAATTAATGACCTCTATTGAAAGTATATTATTTTGATAACAAAAGTTATCAAAGTTAGCATTCACCCCTTTTATTAAGCGTACTTGTGAAACGCTAACATCCCTATAATCACAGTATAAAACATAACTTAAAGGGTTTGAGTCAACAGTTCAATGTGATATCAATCCTGAATTGTGTACCTATAAGTGCATGCTCTGATCTTTCCCCCTGGGGCTACACCCCCAAACCAAGAGGTGTCCAGAACACCAGACCCTCTGCTCACACGTAAAAGGGCATTACTCTACTTCAACTCCTTTATGAGGTATTGGGCATCCTTTAAAAAAACCTTATGTGGAGAGAATGCTGATAAAAGAATGGTCCTCCCTTTGAGCAGGCAGACATAATAACTTTAGTTTAGACGCTTGTATTCCTGGCACTTATTGTAATCTATTACTTGAGTCATGACAGTAAAGCAATTGTGGGGCGGGTCCACAGAAAGAGAAAACAAGTGGAAATTAATTGCTGTTCAGTAATAGATGTTCATCCAAACAGTAGCCTCATTGTTTCTCGTGGACTCTTCATTCTGGGGTCAGACAGACATCCATATTTCTTACTGATGGCAGATTTTGCTTCTTCAGTGGAAATTCCTCTGGTTGGGCTCCAGCAAACCCCTGCTCGGCATGGCGCCCCCCTGTGTCCTGTGAGTCGAAACAGCAATGTGCCCCATTCAGACCTGTTGTGGAGAAACTATTCATTTCACGGGCCATGAAACGTGGCAGTCTGCGGCAACAGGACTACAGGGCTACCAGCACAAATATGTGAGGAAATTACTGGCAACCATTGTGTTTGGGCAGTACATGTACTGTATGTCTGTACATTGATACATACATACATACATACTAATCGAATCAAAAAGTGCTAGTCGACGAATCGCACGTCAAATGATTGTGAGGTGATTGTGAAGCGTGTGGTTTCAGATGGACGGACGTGCATTTTCGGTTCCAATTGATTTGCATATAAATCCTTTTAGAACATTAATACATAGGATTTAAAAAATACCAAGCAGTTTTAGAATGCAGTGCACAAACAGCAAAGCGTTACAAAACAGTGCGTACTACTTATTCGACTATGTCAAATAAGTAGTCTTTCTACCCCTAGTATATACTACACCAATGTAAATGAATACAGATGGTGTATTATTTGCAATATTGCAGCTGGTTGGTGTGTAATATGATTGCCTAACCAAGATTCAGAAACCACTTTGTTGACCAGATTTGCTGGTTATGGCCAAAGCGCACATTTCTTAAACCATTGCTGGAGAAGAGGTAAAAAAGAGCTCTGGCCTGCCTTCAAAGCTTTTATGTGAGGTTTCACATTGAAAAAGGAGTGGTTGATGCTTTGAGTCATTGCAAGCTGTGATTTAATTGTAGTGATTTAAATGTATCAGTAGCACAGCACTCGAGAGATAAGCAAATAAAGTGCATAAAATCTTCTTAAAGCAATAATCTTATGACCATTTTCCATTAATAGGAAGCTATTTGCCAGCGTTTGCCTGGGTCACGCAGTGGTGTTAATGGAGATCAGCTGTACTGTATGCTGATTTACCTTACAATACTTGACTCAGAAAGGGTGACAGATGGCTCTAATTGGGTAATGCAGAAATATCCCAAAAGTAACCTGGGGTGCATTATTCACAAAAGCACAATCACATATTGAAACATATGCACATGCATTGTTTAAACAGTTCTTTCTGATCTATAATAAGCATGTTGAATAGCACTGCATTTGAATAGCACTGCATTTCAATGGAAAGTTTACTAGGTAATGTGTTAGTATTTGTCCCCTAGATATTGCTTGAATGAGGAAGGTTACTTTGCATGTGGGATGGAAATAGCACCTCTACAATTGTATCCACAATTGTACATCCAGTCAACATGGATGTTATTTCAAGGGGGTTCTTCAACACATTATCGTTCCTTAGTGCACGTGTCGTAAAAGCATAGCCTTCCCGCGACATCGATGTCACATGATTAAAGGGTTGCACTTTCCTCCTGACCACTAGAGTGCAGTACTTACTTGGCTTTGGAGCCATCTTTTTTTGTTTTTATAATACATCAATTTAAAGCTTTGATATAGATAAACCCTGTTGAAAGTTCCTGCAAAAACTAGCACAGATCATAACTGGTTTTCAAAAGATCATGAATAATATGAAATTCCAAACTGTCAAATGTTTTATTTTTATGTTATTAATATTGGATGTAAACCTAGATGGGTGATTGTTGTATATCACAAATACACACACACACACACACATATATACAGCTCTGGAAAAAATTAAGAGACCACTGCAAAATTATCAGTTTCTCTGGTTTTACTATTTATAGATATGTGTTTGGGTAAAATTAACAATTTTGTTTTATTCTATGAACTACTGACAACATTTTTCCCAAATTACAAATAAAAATATTGTCATTTGGAGTATTTATTTGCAGAAAATGACAACTGGTCAAAATAACCTCGAATATTGCAAAGAAAATAAGTTCATATTCATTTTTAAACAACACAATACTAATGTTTTAACTTAGGAAGAGTTCAGAAATCAATATTTGGTGGAATAACCCTGATTTTCAAGCACAGCTTTTGAGTGTCTTGGCGTGCTCGCCACCAGTCTTTCACATTGATGTTGGGTGATTTTATGTCACTCCTGGCACAAAAATTCAAGCAGCTCGGCTTTGTTTGATGGCTTTTGATCATCCATCTTCCTCTTGATCACATTCCAGAGGTTTTCAATGGGGTTCAGGTCTGGAGATTGGGCTGGCCATGACAGGATCTTGATCTGGTGGTCCTCCATCCACACCTTGATTGACCTGGCTGTGTGGCATGGAGCATTGTCCTGCTGGAAAAACCAATCCTCAGAGTTTGGGAACATTGTCAGAGCAGAAGGAAGCAAGCTTTCTTCCAGGACAACCTTGTACTTGGCTTGATTCATGCCAAATCTACCCGATTCCAGCCTTGCTGAAGCACCCCCAGATCATCACCGATCCTCCACCACATTTCACAGTGGGTGCGAGACACTGTGGCTTGTAAGCCTCTCTAGGTCTCCGTCTAACCATTAGACGACCAGATGTTGGGCAAAGCTGAAAATTGGACTCATCTGGGGGTGCTTCAGCAAGGCTGGAATCGGGCAGATTTGTCTTTGTGAAGGACTCATGAATCAAGCCAAGTACAAGGTTGTCCTGGTAGAAAACATGCTTCCTTCTGCTCTGACAATGTTCCCCAACTCTGAGGATTGTTTTTTCCAGCAGGACAATGCTCCATGTCACACAGCCAGGTCAATCAAGGTGTGGATGGAGGACCACCAGATCAAGACCCTGTCATGGCCAGCCCAATCTCCAGACCTGAACCCCATTGAAAACCTCTGGAATGTGATCAAGAGGAAGATGGATGGTCACAAGCCATCAAACAAAGCCGAGCTGCTTGAATTTTTGCGCCACGAAAAGTCACCCATCATCAATGTGAAAGACTGGTGGCGAGCGTGCCAAGACGCTTGAAAGCTGTGATTGAAAATCAGGGTTATTCTACCAAATATTGTTTCCTGAACTCTTCCTACGTTAAAACATTAGTATTGTGTTGTTTAAAAATGAATATGAACTTATTTTCTTTGCATTATTCGAGGTCTGACAACACTGCATCTTTTTTGTTATTTTTGTTATTAAAAGCTCTAAATGACAATATTTTTTATTTGGAATCTGGGAGAAATGTTGTCAGTAGTTTATAGAATAAAACAAAAATGTTTATTTTACCCAAACACATACCTATAAATAGTAAAACCAGATAAACTGATAATTTTGCAGTGGTCTCTTAATTTTTTCCAGAGCTCTATATATATATATATATATATATATATATATATATATATATATATATATATATATATATATATATATATACACACTGAGTGTACAAAACATTAGGAACACCTGCTCTTTCCATGAAATAGACTGACGAGGTGAATCCAGGTGAAAGCTATGATCCCTTATTGATGTAACCTGTTAAATCCACTTCAATCAGTGTAGATGAATGGGAGACAGGTTAAAGAAAGATTTTTAAACCTTGACACAACTGAGACATGGATTGTGTATGTGTGCCATTCAGTGGGTAAATGGGCAAGACAAAAGATTTAATTGCCTTTGAACGGGGTGTGGTAGTAGGTGCAGGTGCACCGGTTTGAATGTGTCAAGAACTGCAACACTACTGGGTTTTTCACGCTCAGCAGTTTCCCGTGTGTATCAAGGATGGTCCACCACCCAAAGGACATCCAGCCAACGGCAGGCCAGTGGTCGAAAACGGCTCATTGATGAAAGAGGCCAAAGGACATTGACACGAATTGTACAGAGCAACAGACGGGCTACAGTTAGTCAACTGACAGTCCAGTACAACATTGGGGCCGAAAGACTCATAAAAGAATGCACAACTCGTCGTACCTTGACACAGATGGGGTATGGCAGCCGACGACCTAACAGAGTTCCACTTTTTTCAGCAAAACACAAGAAACTGTGGTTGCAGTGGGCTAAGGAATGAAAACACTGGACACTGAAGGATTAGAAAAACATTGTCTGGTCTGATGGGAGGACTAGGGTATGGAGAAAACCACATGAGTACATGCATCCATCATGCCGCGTGTCAACATTGCAGGCTGGTGGTGGTGGTGTGATGGTGTGGGGTATGTTTTCATGGCACACATTGGGCCCCTTAATAAAAGTGGAACAACGTTTGAATGCCACAGGATATCTGAACATCATTGCCAAACAGGTGCATCTCTTCATGGCAGCACTGTATCCATCTGCTAATGGATTTTTTCAGCAGGATAATGCCCCATGCCACAAGGCTAGGATTGTCAAGGAATGGTTCCACGAACATGACAGTGAATTCAGCTTACTGCAGTGGCCTGCCTAGTCACCAGATCTCAATCCAATTGAGCATCTGTGGGATGAGATGGAACGAGCTATTTGGAGTTGAGATCCACTACCAGCCAACTTGACACAACTGTGGGAAGCATTGGAGTCAACATGGGCCAGCCTCCCTGTGGAACGCTTTTGACACCTTGTAGAGTCCATGCACCAACGAATTGAGGCTGTTCTGAGGGCAAAAGGGGATGAAACTCAATATTAGGAAGGTGTTCCTAATGTTTTGTACACTTGTGCACCAGCATTGTCCTCTGTCGCTGGGTGGCTGCATGGTGAATCCGCAGTGTGTAAAGCAGCGATCGGCTGACAGCACATGCTTCAGAGGATAGCGTGTGTTCGTCTTCACTGCTCCCGAATCGGCGCAGAGGTGGTAGTGGTGAGCTGAGCCTAAATAATTGGGCATTTCAAATTGGAGAAAATAACAAAAATAATTAGCAAGGACTAAATTTGAAAAAAATATATATAAAAATAATAATCAGAAGGAAGGTTTTAAAAAAATGTTGTAGAGTTTGACCATAGTTGCTGCTGTATGGAAAATATGTCTGATGTCACTGGGTGACATGGCATGATGTTTCAGGTGTGTGTAAACTAAACAATAGTTTCACTGGTCAGGTTTACGGAGAATTGTACTGAAGCAGTACAGGTGGAGGGAAGTTTCACTGAGTGGTAGAGAAACCTGTCCACCACATGCAAAACACATCACTGACTTCTGAGACAGTCGGCAGTCCTGTGTTTTGAAGGAGCATAACTTGTTTCAGAATTTGCTCGGCTGTTCATAGAATATTTAAGGGGTTTAGCCTTTTGCAATTAATTGTGTATATGAGCAGCAGTACATGCGTGTGTCTCGAAAACCTGGAGACGGCATGGAATTGATCAGACCGAATTTATACAGCACATTCCTTGGTAGAACAGGAGGCTTAGTTTAATGGTTAGTGGCAGCCATATTTCAATTTGCTTTAAAGGAAATCCTACACACAGTGCACCTTTAAATATTATTCCACTGTCTCAAGGAAAAGCTTGTAAGTTTTGTTTTTACCGCACCCATGGGAGGGCTTTTTCATGATTTTTTTTTTTTTTTTTGTAAAGGGGAAAGGCAGACTGATGGAGCAAATGCATGTGGCTGAACTTCATCAATCTGGCCAAGACATTTGCAAGGCAATGCAATGCTGTGTCTCGACAGTGCTAGTCGTGCTTAACCCTTTCTACCCTTGCGTGTACGTAAATGGCAGCCCTTGTTTTCAAGAACACTGTCCTATAGAGCCTCCATAGTGGAATTCCTGGGGTTTAGAATCTACCCTTCAGATAAGGAATGGAGAGATGTAGGGTTGACTTATTGACATCCTGTTTATACCATATATACGGTAGCATTGCTGTTTATTTTTATTTTTTTGATTGAAACCAGTTTCTTGACTGTGATTAGGAGATGGCAAATATGCATGTAAAAACCATTCTGTAAAAATCAATATAAAAAAACGCTGGCAACTACTTTGCACTTCTGTGCTTCAGGATAGACCCACTGTCCAAAAATATGTGCCGATAGTCTGATATCGATGATTAAATCACAAGCCTTTCACACCTGGACCTAAATCCAAATTAGGTTCCCAGGACTGACGTTCGGCTGTCACTTGTAGTCAGATTCTTAGCTTACAGACCCTCGTCCTTTGCCAATGGTGGGCCACCAGAAAACGACTCCTTTTCAGATCAAACCCTACTCTGTTTGATCTGAGTGCTGTGTAAAATGGTCACTGGGGCTTCCCAGGGCTGCAGTCAAGCCAGACTATCCAGGGGTGAAAGACACCGTGCCCCAGTTAACAAGCTGCTGAGCCTCCCAACCCACAGTGCCGTCAGGAGAGAAGAGAAATGAGCTGTGGCTTTGACCAAACCCTGTTGGCTCAGCAGTAACCCATAAAGAAGGCGGCAGATGTTGTGGTCAGTGGCAGTAGATGGCCCGAGTTTCAGTGGGAATGAAGTTATATGGAAGTTATGTGAGATCATACCCCACTTTCTACTTTCATTTTTATGATTTTTTTTTTTGTTTGTTTTTTACTTCTGGAAATACAACTCTAGCAGTCTTTAGAGTTTTTTTTTTGCTTTTTTTTTTTTTTTTTACCGACCAATAAATGTAATAAATAAATAAATACAAATAAAATAAGTCACAGTGCATTAAAAACAGCCAGAAGAATCATTGGAGGGATTAGTTTACAAGTAAAGCTGGTGACCTGTAAACCAGGGGACGAGATATATGAAGATAGAAATAATTGGTAACAAACAGCAGCAGTGCTGGGAGACGACCACAGTCTGCAAGATGAAGTGATGTCTCATTAGTTGCACTCAGAGAAAATGCATTGCTGGAACATTCGGCTTGAGCGTTCGGTGTCCTCTCTGAGTGATTTATGCTTATTTTCTATGCTATTTTCCTTTACTACATAAATAGGTTGATTGTAGTTGATTCTGATCCAATCCTGTCTTTTAGAGCTGTTCACACCGTAAAGTACGTTTTGCAGTTTCATTCCAATGAACAGGTGTTTAAGTGCAACTTGATATGGGTGTGAAGTATGACAGTTTTTATTTAACATGCATTCTTCTTTAGATTCACTTTGTAAATGCTTTTCTGTTTCACTCTAAAAGTAAAAGCCCCCCTTTAACTAAAATTAAAAGCCCCCATTTGACCTAAAAAGGATCTCTCAACCTTGTCTTCTTGCTAAGTGAACTAGTTCAGCTGGTACACCAGAGTAAAACGGTTAACCTGCCCCCCTTCAACACTCTAACCCCAGTGGATGTAAGAAATACATTATTAAGACATTCCACACTGAACACACGTTGTATTACATCCACTGGGGGCAGAGTGTTTCGGGGGGAGGTTATTTTGTTACACTGTAGTGTGCCAGCTGAACTCAGAGGGGTTGGTTAAGCTTTAAAAGTTTTAAAAAGTCTCCTGGATGTTGATGACTGAAATAGTAATGAACATACAAAGTGACTCTAAATATGAAGACATTTTTAGGTATTTTTTGTAATAGTTCAAGCAGCAATATTTAAACAATAAATGCTTAAAAATGCAACAACATGCTTGAAAAGTGGCCTGGTGCTACATAGGCTTCAAACAAACAGTTCCTTTTTGGGAGTCTTTTGTGCATTTTTTAGAGTTAAAGGGTTCTTTCTGGTGGATTGTTGAATCATGTTTGAAGAAGTGAATTGAACTTTAAAAAGCAAGAAAAGAAAGAACTTTGCAACTGAAATGCACAAGGCAGCCACAGTAGAAAGGACGTTATACAAGTCAACAGGGCAGGTTGCTGTATCCCAGGTGTAAAACCCCAGCGATGGTGGTGCTTCATCGCAGAGCTCAATTGCAGCAACATTAGTATCCAGTTCCCAGAGAGAAACCTCATGACAACCAATGGAGGTGTCAAGCCCTGAAAGAGAACCCAGTCATGAAGCAGTAAGGCGTTAAATCTGTGAAACCGTACACCTGATGTGTATGTTTCTGAAGCACGCTGCCTCCCTGTGCTTGAACTGCTGCCAGCTCGGAGGTAAGACCTCCCAAGATTGAGCCACCTGGGCATCCATCATGTCTCCATGACGTCGGGCTTGCTGTGGCAGCCAGCGTGACCTTTGAGAGACAGCATCCTTTATGCACATGGGCTGTTTCAAATTAAAACAGCAAGTGTTTGGGCCTGGGGTTGGTAGCCCAGTGTGAAAGGTAGCTTTTATGTACATGAAATACGGTACACAGCTCTTATTGTTTCCTTATATGTAGCATTTATTGTGTTATTTACTGAAGCATCTTAGGCTGTGTTCACACTGGGTGTGTTTAGAGGGTTTGGTCCTCACCCGTTACATTCGGTACATTTGGTGTGAAGTGTGAACAACAGAGTCCGCTCGGGAAGCGAACTGTACTGAGTCCACAAAAAAAGGTGGTCTCGGTGCCTCAATGTGAACAGCAGCTGGACTTGGACCTTCTGCACATTGGAAACAAACTATACAAGGTAACCTGACTTAGAATTAAACAAACAATTTCTCGGGAACTGCATTAAAGTTACCAGACGTCCTGGGAAAATTGAGATTGTCACAGTTTTCAGCCTTACTTTTTTGTCCCGGTTGGAAACCGTATGTTAATCATTCAAGTTTTGTTATTGTATTATTTATTTATTTCTTTTTATTAAGTACAAAACTGTATCATCGTGCTCAGCAAGTTAATAGCAGAGTAAAGTATTAGGTTGCGTGTTAGTGCCTTAAATCTGGCTTTTTGAACATGTTTTGATTAAATGACAGTACTAAGAAAATAATGAGTTGTTATCATCTTGAATAAATTCACCCGATGTTTAATTTTTCAACTATTATTGTGCTATTATATATACTGTTATTTGTGGCTTCAGAGTTGCTGTGGCATCAGTAAATTAAAGAAAATAAAAACTTATATTAAAACCGGAGCAATACATCAATAGCTGCTATCTTTCAATATGCCTTTCAGGATACTGGAAATGTCCTGTTCACACACCACATAAACAAGCTGGGTGCACTTGGAAACTGCATTGTGAACACAAACGAACTCGGTCCTGAAAAAAATGGCACATTGATACGTTGTTTCAAACAAAACGAACCAGACCGAGTCAGTTTGAAACGTAGCCAGTCCGAATGTAGCCTTAGTGGCTACGGTTTGCTGTAGAAACACTATCACAGATAGCAAGATAAGTAGACTACTGAGTGAAAACAATGTGGAATTTGTGGAATACATTACAATAATTCAAGTAGGCGAATAAGTTTATATTCCAGCTATTCTGAGATTCTGTAATAAAATAAGCTTTGTTAATGTTCATGTTTTAAATATTTAAAGACTCAAATTGAAATTGCTGTGCTTGAGGTGGATTTAGGTGGTCACTTATTTCTGTTGTTGCTATGGATAGTGTGGGGATAACATCTAACCAAACAGTTTATCACCCATTATTAGCTGACCGAGATACAAATACAGCCAAACCAAAACAAACTTTTCTTTTAGGTAAAATTGCAAATGGCAACCTGTGTGTACATTTTAGCAGTGATAGATTCCTTCTTCGGAATAAGAATAGGATAAATAGCAAATAGGATGTTGGTCGGCACAGAGCTTGTTTGTTTAAGAGGTGTGTGGAAGTGGATATTTATAAGACCACCTTGGATTTACTGAAAACCAGACCGACCAGACCAAAACACACAAGTTTGTTTTTGTAAACACAAGGCTGCTTTTTATGCAGCACTGCATATGCCATGTGTACAGCTTGACTTTCATAACTAAGTTGAAGGCTAGCTCCATTTGTCTTAAACCTAGTGAAGGTCTGCTCAGTTTAATAGGATTGTTAAAGTACTGTAGATCTGAGTATCATACAATATAATGTTATTATGTATAATTTGTAGTCATGTACTGTACTGTGGGAGAGACACATCCTCAATTGTTTGGGTACCAGACCTGCTGGTAAATCCTGTACCTACACCAAAGTGCTGATGAGAGGGGCAACAGACCCGTAGAGGCTCTGAATCTGTGCTTTTGGATCCCTTGTGGAAATTGGAACTGTAGATCAAAGGAGGCCTGCCCCCTGCTCCTCTGCAGTGCTGTTACTCACAGTATCAGTTCCATCTGCACTGGGAACTCCCTGCCTTGTGTTCTGGTAAACCCATTACACAGCGAAGCACCCCCCTCCCCCCACCTCTCTCCCAGGACCCCACGATCAGACATACAGTACAAGCACGTCTCGCTTGAGAGGGCTGCTTTAGATCTCAGGGCTTGGTTGCACCAGCTATGCGTAAATTTGTTCCTAAGTTAAAACGTAAAGTCTGTACTAAGTCCTTAGTTGTTACTAGTTAGTTTGTAACTAAGCGCTCTCTTATTTCAGTTGCACCACACGTACTTAAGACAATACTTTTGTTAGTTTATCACTAAGAGCGGCTCGTACTAAGTCATCGCTGCTTGGTAGCCAATTAGCCTGTTAGAAGTGAGGATATTTCAGAAGGCTTGGCCAGTGATATATATCAAAATTCCCACTGAAGAAACACATATGGACAGGACCTTTAAACTACTGAAAATGAGCATATAATGTAATCGGAAGAATGTTTAGTTTTAGGGCTCCCGAGTGGCGCATCCGGTAAAGGCACTCCACGTGCACCCTTAGGAAACGAGGTGCAGCCTCATCCAGTGGCCATCGATGAGGGTGAGGTCCGGCTATGACTGAATTCCTAAGAATTTTTACTGGAAAGGCGAGGAGTTCATAGGTTGCTCCCGAGGGACAATGCAACACAAGCAGATGTGAACGGTTATTTGTACTGGGATAATTCAAGAGTATTTTGTACTGGGAATTGCAGGCATGTCATTATAGTCATACATATGTATAGTATAAAATACTGAAATGTAAAACTGAGTTTTAAGAAAGTTTATAAATTATTAGTCAATATAACTTTGATAACATTAATTAAAGTTCTTTGTCTCTGAGATGTTTTCCATTCATAAAAACCTAAACTGTCTCAAATACTGTGTACCTTGTAAGGATAATAAATATCAATATTTAATTATACATTATAATATAACCCTGGTGAAAAAACATAGAAAATATTTCCTATAATATTTCCTATAGGATCATATAGGAACTTTAAAGTGATTCCTAATATGATTTAATAGGATAAAAGAAATTGTAAAGAAACTTTAGAATCTAAAAATATTTAAAAGGATGTCCTATAATTATCAAGAGGATGTATGTTGTCTCGCAGGATTCGCTGATAACAAAAACTGTGAACAGAATCACCTTCAAGAAGCTCACGTAGCAAAAGTTGTTGTGTCATCTTGTATTTTAATTCTGCAGCTTACACCTCTCTAAAGGTAGGCGTAAATAATGCGAACCAAGTCCTACATTATAACTATCATGGCTGCTACAACCCGTGAAAAGTTAGTAATGTGTAAAATCAATGTTAGCAAAGACATATGCTTTAACTAAGCTAAGCAGGACCCACAGCCTCGCACCAGGGGCATGGAAAACCTCATCCCAAGTGAAAGGATTGATGCGCAGAGCCCTTATTGACCGCAGAACTGTTGGAAGAGAATTCTCTGCAACAAGATATGTTTCTTTGTTTACACGAAAAGGTTCCCCCTTCTCTATTTTATAGAATTAATTATTCCCCATAATGACTTAACGCAGACATCATACATCATCTCATTTTTGTAGTCAGTCTAGAGTTGATCTATTTAAGGGTCAAATGCACATGCTGCTGAATTATTTCTAGGTTTGAACTTATTTTCCATTTCTTGAATTCATGAATGGTGAGGGGCAAATTGCACTGGCTACAGTCTGGTGCCATAAGAGCCAGTAGTGTAGTCAAGGGTAAACACAGATAAACTGAGTGTGCCCACTTCTCATATGTGAAATATGGAGTTATCACAAAGACAGCTGGAGTGGGGGACGTCAGACCAGAAACAGGAACCAAGAAATAAACAAAGAGAGCTTGAGCACATTGAGTGGAACAGACAGTCAGAAAATAAAAGGTTGCAAGACAAACAAAAACACACAGGACACAGCACTTTCGCCAAAACAAAAAGACAAACAACCCCAGGCGATGCCAGGCAGGCGTCCTTGGGCGAAGCGAGTCAGGCATCCTTGGGCGAATCGAGACAGGCATCCTTGGGCAAAGTGAGACAGGGAGTCAGGACAAGCTAGAGTGTGGGTTTTGGCCCTCTTCTCAGCCACTGCGGCCAGGCGGTTCTTCCCCATGCTTCCCTCAGCAGCATATGCAAGGGCTGCTGAGGACCGCCAGCATCTATTCCTGGTCCTTCTGGTGCAGGGAGAGGCAGCTCCTGCTTCTCTCTCCATGATAGTGATGGAGGCAGAGACAGCTCCAGCTCCTCTCCTCATGATGGTAGAGAAAGTGATACCAGCAGGCATTCATCATCTGCTGGTGGACAGGGACCCAGCAGGCATTCACACTCTGCTGGTGGACGTGGACCCAACAGGCATTCACACTCTGCTGGTGGACAGGGACCCAGCAGGCATTCACACTCTGCTGGTGGACGTGGACCCAACAGGCATTCACCCTCTGCTGGTGGATGGGGACCCAACAGGCATTCACACTCTGCTGGTGGACAGGGACCCAGCAGGCATTCACACTCTGCTGGTGGACGTGGACCCAACAGGCATTCACACTCTGCTGGTGGACAGGGACCCAGCAGGCATTCACACTCTGCTGGTGGACGTGGACCCAACAGGCATTCACCCTCTGCTGGTGGATGGGGACCCAGCAGGTATTCACAGTCTGTGCTGTGCAATCCTCGTGCCTAAATACAAATATAAATTTTAAATACTCGTGTTACACAGACCCGTTTATATCTCGTGTACCAATGACTACACACCAACATTAACACACAACATACAACACAAAATACACACAGGGGCGGTCACTTTGCCACAGGAGTTTACCCACTTCTCATTTAAGTAATAAGGCGTTCACTCACTCCTAGTCTCCTGTGATAAGCAAATCCTGGCTACACCAAGGGTCAAAGCCAAGGCATATTCTAATGTATTATATAGAGTGACTTCTGCACGTCCACCATGCGTGTAATCTGAGGGTATCTTAGTGCCGGCCATGAACACTAAAACGGTTAGTTTACCTACTTAATTTTTAACCTCCGATTTAATTTTGTGGTTGATCTCAATGATTATCGCTTGACCATTGAGTGGCATGTCTTCCCAGCGCTGCCCCTTACCCCCAGAGGTCTGCCACCCACAGTAAACTCTACGAGACAGCAGCCATTTGAGAATTCCTGGGCAGATTAGCGGTAATGCTGCTTTGAATCACGTCCGATATGTTAGGCGTCATTAGAGCCGCTTGGGCCATTAACGCTGGCTCCATGCCATGGAATTGTGCCTTTCCCTTTCTTTCTTTCTTTCTTTAATACAAAATGTATTTTTATTTAAAAATACATAATTTATGAAGGACTTCATCTTTAGTTCCGACGTCATATTTGTACAATTTCTTTTTCACTTTCTAAAAACATGTGGTCACCGTCTTATCGTTTGTAAAAGAAATACAGCAAGTAACTAAGGTTTTGAACTCTCTTATTGCCTTAATCGACTTCCCTTTTAAGCCAACCAAGTATGGGACTGGAGAATCGCAATCTGCTTGACGAACAAGCAAACAAGAAACGTTTTAGTTGAGAAAGATCAAAACATATTGCTGAGGAAGTTATGATATCTTGAAAGGGACCCCAGGAAAACCTCACACTGAATATAATTACATACTGTACAACATGCACACATGTACTGTACAATCACACCATCTGATGTGGTTGGTTTTGTGTCAGGGTATAGTGGTTACTGATGTGAGTTTTTCTGCCCCGTTCAGGGTGCTGTTTACAGTAAATGGACAGAGTTTAAAGTAGTTAAGACTTCTCTTTGTAAGGTACATGTAATGTACAAAAAAACTATAGGCATAGATTTATTCATTCATTCATTCTCATCTTTTGGGTGAGACGTAAAACCGAGGTCCTATTGTAAGTGGCTCTGCAGCAGCAGTTGTTGATGCATAGCTCACCCCCTAGCCTCTGAGAGTCGCTTTGGACAGAAGCATCTGCTAAATGACTCATTAATAATTCAGTGGTCCACAAGGAATATGTTTATTGATGTAGTGCTTTCATCCAAGTGGTCACTGATAGAAAAGAGGGCCTACAGTTAACTTGTATTCCTCTGAAAGTGTGGTAGGAGCCTGTAACAAAGTGCCCGCCCCTGTGTATGTGTTATCTGTTATGTGTTGCGTGTGGTGTGTTTAAATGTTGGTGTATAGACATTGGTACACGGGATATAAACGGGTGTGTGTAACACGAGTGTTTAAAAATGTATATGTGTATTTAGGCACGAGGATTGCACAGCACTTCACGTGCAAGTAAAATGTAGTAATATGTGAGCACGGGGAATTGCACTTTATTAATTCACGTGCTGGGATTCAAGTGAATAATTAATTGGTAATTGAATCCCAGCACAATAGTATATATAGATGCACGTTGTCACATACTGGCGGTTGGGTGTTCGGTGAGCGGAGAACGGGATTGGAGACGGAGGAAATAAGCAGCAGTAGTAGTAGTAATGATAAGAGGAGAAAGTATCCGCTCACCGTGTTTGTCAGTGTCTGTGCGTGCACCGTTTTGTTAGGTTTAGTCTGTTTTCGTTTGTCTATTTATTTTGGCGTAGAGTGCCGTGTCCTGTGTTTTTCGTGTTTGTGTAAACCTTTTATTTGGTATTAAACCGGCGCCAACAGGCGTCTTCATCACTTCATTTCATCCGTCCGGTGTTTTGCGTATTTCATTACTTTTCCTGGCTCTGACGCCGCCCACTTCGGCCGTCTCTGTGACAGAGCCCTATCTATATGTAAGTGAAATTACATGAACTGTTGGCCGTCATTATTGTAGAAGATAACATGTACTGTGTAGATAATCACTATAGTGTAGTACATGGTTTTCCTTCCAAGGAAATGTAATATTTAACATGCAGTATGTCCCAGTGCACATAAAAACCTGTCCCATTGGAGGTACTTAGGGACCAGGATTGAAAACCCCACTGTTGTAGTATGTGTATAAGAGAAGGTTGGGTTCTTTCTCATCATTGTTGGAGAATTTTTTTGTTCTTCTTTTGTCACTTTGATCATGAGATTGGGTGCAATTGGTTCCCATTACTTGGTGGGGCTGGCGTTTTACTTTTCCAACATTAGCGCTTATGTCTGAGGTTAAGGGGTTAGTTCCACCTATTAGTGTCAGTCCCCATGGAGCCTCAGCCGTGGCTGACACTAATACGGATTAGGCACCAGAATGTTATCACTATTCATTCCTGCCAGATGTGACAATACGGTGATAATGAAGTAAACGATTCAGCCAGCCGAGCTTTCAAGAAAAAAAAAGAAAGTGACAAAGGTGTGACCTATTATAGTATTTAGTAACATTACTGCTCTTCGTACAATAGAACCTTAGTAGGGGCAAATGATACGATGAAGGGTTGAGTCTTAATAAGACAAACGGCCTCTCTTTGTTTTCTTATATTCTTAAAGTACGTCTTGCTAACAAAATAATTATACAAAATCTTATCAGATATCTATTCCCATCACTTTGTAGGTTTCACATTTTGGTTTACGTAAGACGCACACATTATGTTAAGTACGTATTTGATTTTTTATTATATACTGATGCACAAAAGAAACGTAACATTCAGGTCTAATGGATTTAATCAAATATTCTAAACATAGATATCAAACAGAATCACAGAAAATGTGAACAAAAATACAGATCAAAGAATCATGATAAGTTTTCAGTATGAAACATGACACACTGTCAAAATGAAAACATTACAAAGTTAGTCCCGGGTATGACCTCCCTGAGCATTAGCACAATCCTGGCAGCGTTGATGCATAGAACTGATCGGCCTCTGGATAGACTGCTGTTTCACCACACTTCCTGTGCAGCTGCAGCCAGCTGGCGAAGGTTGGCTTCGTGGTTGTCTCCTGTGAATGGCACAAGCGATTTGGTCCCACAGATGTTCTATTGGACTCAGATCAGGAAAAAAAGCTGGCCATGGCAAGACCTCGACATTGTTTTCTTGAAGTCATGCAATTGCAATCCTAGCACTGTGTGGTCTTGCATTGTCCTGCTGGAAAATAGACACTTCCGGATTTCCTTGCAGGAATGGAAAAGCTGTTGCCTCACAGACTTCGTCAATATATCGCTGAGCAGTAAGGTTGTCCTCAATCTGAACCAAAGGCATTCTTGTGTTAAAGGAGATTCTTCCCCACATCATCACACTTCCACCGCCCCACCGCGGTTGGCTTGAACAATGCAAAAGTCCACACACGTTGCCTTCTGTCAGGTCTGTCAAGGGCAAAACGGCATTCATTGGTGAATAAAACACTCCACCCCTCTCTCTGTCACCACCTCAGATGTCTCTGACCCACAGAAGATGTGATTTTGTCTCAGATGTCAACATGTTACCCTGAACGGCGTCCGAGCATGCAAATCATTTTCGTACAGATGGCGAGCTACAGTCATTCAGCTGGTATATTCCTGAAATTTCTCGTGCTGTTGACACTGCAGTCTAAACATGATTACACAGATGGATCAGTCGAATGTGACGGTCCTGGGCTGGTGTGGTGACCCTCTGCCTTCCAGGACGTGGCATGTACCTCACATGTTTCTCTGGGCTACTCTGCTGCTTGTTGAAGCAGAACATCTCATTCTCCGGGTAATCTCTCTCACAGACAAATCTTCATTACTCAAGCGGGGATGGTCGTATCTTTCGCTGTTTTTGCATTAATTAAAATCATGTTTTTTCAAATGGCTATTTATACAGATTCTTAATCAACTGATTTTGGCAATTTTAACTCAACTAAATTACCAAACACTGAACATTTGGCGTTTTTTATGAAATCATGTGACTTGAGCTCAGTATTTTGTTATCCCAAGGAACAGTACTACTCAAACAATAAATAAACCGATCTAGTCACTATTTAAAACGTAAATAATGTATGTGCCCAATGAGCTATTGATGTAAAACTTACTGTTGCATTTGTGCATCAATGTGTGTGTGTGTGTGTGTGTATATATATATATATATATATATATATATATATATATATATATATATATATATATATATATATAAAAGCAATAAGGCACGACAGGGTGTGGGATATACTATATGGATCAACCAACATTACAAAAAAAAAAAAAAACGTAAAAACATGTTTTAATTAACAAAAAAAGTAATTTTTATTAAATATCCTTCCACCACTGCCTGGACTTAGAAAAAATAGTCCCTTAAAACATAAAAAATAAAACCAAAAATGCTTTAATTAAAAAATAATTTCAGATGTTGAATTGAACATTGCCATTGAAAGTGCAGTTTTGATTTGTTACACTTCTTGTAATTCTTGGTTTATTCATTACATTTTAAAGTGAAATATTACTGCCCATTTTCATCATGACACAACACAAATGAGTCTGCCTTTAAATCACGCAGCACAAATATGACTGCCTTTAAATCACGCAGACCCTTCCTCACAAGACCTGCAATAGTATCAGGTGAGAGTGCGTTTTTTAATTTTTTTTTTAAAATAATCCTTTGTTATCCAGGGTAGTAACAGGAGGTATGCATAACAGATTTGTGCTACACCTTCACAGTGGCAAGAAAGACGTTATTTGCATAGAATACCCGATTACTGATCAAACTGACTTTGCAATTTACAGCTTGGTAACGTGGAGAACTACTGGGCCAGTGTTAAGAAACAATTTTAAACAATGCAGGGCACAGCAGAAAACATGATACCATCCTACCTGGACACATTTAAAAGGTATGGCAGAAACTGTCCAGATGAATTTATAAATGTTCAGCATCAGATCACACAGCTGTGTAGGGGGTGGGTCCAGTGGCAGCAGGCAGACAGACCGAAGAACGGACAGCGGGAGCAACGGCAACAAAACATCTTTTAACCCCAAAGTCTCTTTTAAGAGGAACCCAAATATTTTTTGAAAAGCAGAAAATTTAAGAGATATTTCTTAAATTATTTATTTTCAAAATGGTATAGGGAAACGCCATAGTTCAGGGAAAAGGAACAGAGCGATCAGAATGACGAGTTTTGAATTTATTTGAATACTTTTGCTTTTATTTTTTTAACTACTTTAATTAATCATTGGTGTCCATTTCAGATTCATTCAATATCTCACGTACGCTTCGGTTTCCCAAAAGTTCAACATTTACATAAATCTCGTTGGTCATATTTATTGCGATGAATTCCAATATGTCTGCCGTTTTTGTTTTTAAATTCTAGTGTATGGATATCTGCCAGTGATTTGCCCGTTTTTGAAAAAAAGTGCCGACCCATGGTGATATGCTGTAATATCAACACCCCCATGTGACCAATTTTGACCAATCAGGATAGAGTATTTAAAATACCCATTTTATAATATTTATATATATATATATATATATATATATATATATATATGCGTTTATTATTATTTTTTTATTTATTCCATTTATATAGCACTTTTTATACAAAAGTTTCACAAATAAGTGTACAGTACATAGCAGAAAAAAGAACAAACCACAACACATTTGTATAGCATGTCACACAAGCAACTGCCATAATCAGACCATTTAAATAACATATCTAAATAACAGTATACACAGAATAGAAAAGCAGCAATTTTACATTAAAACCCACTTAGAAAGCAATTTTTATAAAAGTATTTTTTTTTTAGTCTTGACTTGAAAACTGTAACAGTCCCAGCTTCCCTGACAAACGAAGGCAGAGCATTCCATAATTTAGGAGCTCCACAAGAAAAAGCCCTGCCTCCCGTGTTGCTTTTGTTGACCCTCGGAATAACCAGCAGCCCCGCATCCTGTGATCTCAGAGTGCAGTTTGGAAGATACAGGACAGTAACTCCTGCAAATGACTAGACGCTAATAAATTCAGGGCCTTGCAAGTTAACAGCGAAATCTTAAAATCAATCCTATACTGCACAGAAGCCAAAACAGGGGTAATACAGTCACTTTTTCTGGTTTTAGTCAGAATTCTAGTGACAGTATTCTGAGCAAGCATTATAAGGGATTCAATTGGCAAACATATATTGTATTCTTTTTAAAATATACGTATCTAAAAAACTTTTAAAATGTTTGCCGTTTATTTTCTTTAAGAGAACTCAAACTCCCCAAAGCTAGATGCAATGATTGGTATTTGAGTACCAACCTTAATCTTTCCTTAAGACTGACATGTTTTCAATGACAACTTCATTCCTTCATGCAACGTTAGGAAGCTGACTCTATGCACAGCCTTGTGGCACCTGCAATGAGCGTTCGATAAATATACTTAAAATAAATTACCATTAAAAAATAGAATTAATCTTTACCATAATGTGTGCGGTTTTCATGTAAGAAAATCTGACAATAAAATGACAGCAATATATATCAGGTAGATGTGCTTGAGTTATTTTGTTAGCACTGTGTACTTTAAGCATTTAACTGACCCTCAATTGAAATACACTGCAGTGGCTCAAAGAGTAACAAATACTATATTGTGTTGCAGGGGCACAGATTACAGTCTGTTCTACAGTCAAAAGATGTGATGACTGACATAGAACATTATACACAATTTAAACAACAAGAACACGCATTTACAGATAACACTGATATTTCACATCCACACCAAGTTCTTTAATTTGTAACATACGCTTTCTGAATTCATATTTTGATTTAGCTATACTAGGTTTCTTTATGGTTTATACAGGTTCAGCTGTATATAATAACTGTATTTAGGGTCACTGCCTGTTAAGAATGATATTATGAACTATTCACAAGAAAACTAATTTAAACTAGTATTGTAGGCTCTAAGGAAGTCCAAATACCTAGAGGTAATACTCTTTCTTTGGCTTTATTATTGCTTTTTTATTTGAAAAAAAAAAAAAAAAGTCTGAAATATAACAGCTTTAAGAAGAAAAATAAACCTTGTGACTCAACAATCAAATAGTTCTTTAATCACTATGTTTTGATTTTAAATTACTTGGGTATTGACACTTCTTTGGATATCTTCACTTAACAGAATATATTTCACAAAAAAAACCCTAACAGGCTGTTTTTAACTTGATTATATGCTGCAAGTGCCAAGCAATTCCTTCCTCAAATATCTATTTTAAAGTGTTTCCAAGAAAAAAAAAAAATCTGCTCTGACAGGCAGTTATTTTAAAAGAGAGATTAGAGGGGAAAATATATTGACTGTGTCCTGATGTACTTATTTCTTGAATTTGTTTTTTTCTCTGCATAATGCACTATTTTAACATACAGCAACTTTATCAGTTAACGGGCTGACTTTTGCTTGTAACTCCTGTTAGTGTCAACGATCTGCTTATCCCAGAATTGAAATGTACCAAATACTAGAATACTGTACAGTGGTAGTCAGTGAGGACAAGCTCTTGAGAATATCGTTTTGGTTATTATCACCTGTATCTGTCATACAACTTGTATCCCCTCTGTTTAATATCACTTTGGAAATAGAAGCTTCAGGGTTTACATATAAGTTGTTGTACAGTATTGAAACACTATGCCATACAGATCACTACAATGGGCCCCCAAATTACCCCAAATATTAGGCAATTACTGCTTTTAAAAATGGAGATATTTTCTTTGAATTGCTTTTGCCGCATCTGGTGTGAACACTCCTAAGGTCTGATTATGCTGGGCGCGGTACCGGAAAGCGGTAAACCGTAAACAAAAAAATTGAATCTAATGTTTTGAATGGGTGCAGTTACACTGAGTACAGAACGGAAAAGCAGCACGGCAGAAAACCATGTGGGATAGAAACCAGAGCAATTTTTTTTTTTGATAATACCGCGCGTCAAATTTCCATCTAGACCACTCAAATGAAGTGTTGTTGTGTGACGTTATCTGCACTATATACAGTGAGAGATGGTGAACGAAAGACTGGTTTTCCGGGTGCAAAAATGCCCTCTACTGCATGATACGTCCCTCCAGATTATAGGGATAAAGAAGAAAGACACCTGGGACACCATAGCGGCCAAACTAGACATGTCAAATGAAAATATTTGCATCTGAAGAGCAACAGAAAACATATACTATATAGCATACTGTATGCCAATCACTTCAGAGTAGTATTTCATGGAGGTTTTTTGTACAGGTTTTTAAATTATATTGTCATAAAACTTGGATTTGCCATGCCAGGTAAACAGTTGAGTCATGCAATGCACACTGTCTTTATATGGTGCGGAATAATATTGTTTGGTTCAGACGTGAGTTAAAAAAAATTAAAAAAAACATATATATATATGACTGATTAATATGCACATAATATGCACAAATGTGCTTCGACTTGCAACGTTTTGACTTACAACACCTTTCAGGAGCCAATTGTGTCGTAAGTGCGAGGACTGCCTCTGCCTATATATATATATATATATATATATATATATATATATATATATATATATATATATATATATATATATATATATATATAAAATGTCATTAATATAATTAGATTCGTATATTACCATAATATATCTGTAGCATTTATTAATATAAATATAATGGTCCTCTGGAGAATTTACACAGGTGAAATTCTGGATGTTTTTTTTTTTTTTTTTTTTAACCTAGACACAAATGTATTTAACCTTTATTTCTTGACATCCTTCATCAAATTCATTTTTTCTCTACATTAACATGTAATAAAACATTTACATATAGCGCAAGGTTTCCTGCTGCAATTGTAATATGAAACCCGCACAGTTTACTGCTTTGCGCTACCGTTCCCAGTGTAATCAGACCTTAAGAGTATCTCATTTAATAAGATAGAATCTGAGGTGCATAGCGTATGCATGTCATGTTTACATTTTTACATGCATAGTTATTCACAGCCATAGCAAGTTTCAGTGCATACTTGTTTCAATACAACCCAGTGTGAAATATGACCTTGGATATTATGTGTGTTAGAGCTGATGAAAATGAGAAATGGTTTAGATTCAACACATACCAGAGGAGAGGGGTTGCTTTTATATAATTCATAAGGTAAAGTGGTTAGACACAAACTCCCCATGGGTTTCATGATACTTGTTACAGTCCTACATGAAGTTGAGCTGCAGTGTTATTCGCACAGGAAATTGATGTCTAGTAAAATGACACACAAAAAAAAAAACACTGCAACCCTCCCAGCTCCAAATCCGAATTCACGCATCATTTCCAATCACTCCTGTGGGTATTAGAAAAGGTAGCTGGAATGTTTCCTGAGAAAACAAATGAACATGTTTTAATGATCTCTGTGTTCACTGCCGGGAATTTAAAAGAGAGATGAATAATCTAGCTCTGTGAGTGAGTTTGAAAATGTGTGTTCAAACTCTTTAATTGAGTTTCAGCATTCTATTTCTTCAAAATACTGATCAGCTGAGCCAATGGATATCTTGAGGACCCCAGCTCCCATTTTAATGATGCTCTGCATGGACATGTGTTACTAAATGCTGTTTTTATCTTTACAAAACAGAGAAAGTGACCATCAAGATCCTGATTTTAATATCACATACCCTGTTGAGATATGTATCTGAGGTCTGTATTAGAGTTCAATTCACTAAATATGCCACTTTTATGTCTTGTAAAAAAAAAAAAAAATTACGTTTTTGTATTTTGAGAAACTGTACTGCACAACAGTATTTTCCACATCTACAAGTAAAGAAACCCTCTGAACATACATACATACATTACTTCCTATTCAGTACCGTGAAAAAGTATTTGCCCCCTGTCTGATTTTCTGCATTTTTGCATATTTTTGACATGGAATGTTATCAGATCTTCAACCAAAATCTAATATAAAAGGGACCCTAAGTGAACAAATAACACAAAATTTAGATACTTATTTCATTTATTTATTAAAGAAAGTTATGCAACACCCAATGCCCCGTGTGAAAAAGTAATCGCCCCCTTAGACTCAATAACTGGTTACGCCACATTTAGCAGCAACAGATGCTTCCTGTAGTTGTTGATTGGTCTCTCACAGTGCAGTGGAGGAATTTTGTCCCACTCCTTCATGCAGAACTGCTTCCATTCAGTGACATTTGTTGGGTTTTGAGCATAAACTGCTCATTTCAGGTCCTGCCACAACATCTCAATGGGGTTTAGGTCTGGACTTTGACTTGGCCATTCCAAAACCTTAAGTTTCTTGTTCTTCAACCATTCTGATGAGGACTTGCTTGCGTACTTTGGATCATTGAAGGATCATGGTTCCTTCAATGATGGCAAGTCGTCCAGCAAAGCAAAGCAAAGCATCCCAAAATCATGACACTACCATCACCGTGCTTAACTGAGGTTCTTACTGTGGAATGCAGTGTTTGGTTTTCATTAGACATAATGGGGCCCATTATGGCCAAAAACTTCCACGTTGGACTCATCTGTCCATAGAACATTGTTCTCTTGAGGATCATCCAGGTGCTTTTTGGCAAACTTGAGATGAGCATTCATGTTCTTCTTAGTGAGCAGTGGTTTCTGCCTTGCCACTCTGCCATGAATCTCATTTTTGCCCAGTGTCTTTCTGATGGTGGAGTCATGAACACTGATGATAGGATAAGATAGGTCTGCAGATCCCGGGATGTTGTTCTTGGGTTTTTTGTGACTTCCTGGACGATTTTACACTTGCTCTTGGAGAGATTTTGGAGACCGGCCACTCCTGGGAAGATTCACTACTGTCCCAAACTTTCTCCATTTGGACAATAGGGCTCTAACTGTGGTTTGGTGCAGTCCTATAGCCTTAGAAATGGTTTTGTTACCCTTTCCATACTGATAGGCATCAACAACATCAACCTCTAGAACATATGTGCTGACAATTTCATTCTGAAGTTAAGGGCCAAAGTTAGTCAGATTTATATTAGGCAGGGCTGGCCCAAATCAGGCCTGATTGTTAATCACGTATTCAAAACCCTAATAATCCCTTTAATTGGGTTGAGTTAACTAGGGGGGGCAATAACTTTTTCACACCTGAAGATTGCATGTTTGATTACCTTGCACACCAAACAAATGAAAGAGGCACTAAACTTTGGTGTCATTTTTTTTCTCTCAGACTCCCTCTACATACTACTGCAACCCACAAAAAGATCTGAACAAATTCAATATGAAAAATGTGCAAAAATGCAGAAAATCAGACAGGGCAAATACTTTTTCACGGCACTGTATATCATGTAGAGAGGCTATATTTCTTAAGATGGGTAGAATTTACAGCGACCATAATGACCCCTTCACTGGAAGATTTGTGAGGTCATAAAATCCCTGTTAGCCAGTATGTCCCTGTACGTTACTTTTATATGCTTTTTTATGTAATAACCAGAGTAATTACTGCAGGAAAGTGTTGGGCATTCTTAATTTGAAATACACAGTTCTTTTTCTCTGTATACATATTGTGTTGTTTTTTCCCAGTTTAACAAATTACATTATAATGTTCTCTGCCTCTGTTCTGTCAAGACCGAGGTAAACATGTGAGTAGCATGCACCCCAGCATGGCTGTAATAAGGCTTCCCCGTAAGGAGGGCTTGTGTAAGTTTGTCAACCAGTCACAACACCAATATGCTTGCCATATTGAGGCCATGTAGTTTGAGTTATTGTCTTTAATGTTGGGAACACAGCTGTATGCTTAGATTTTCTTACTTAAGTTCCATTACCAGTGTTGTCAAGTAAAGGTTAACCCTTTCATCCATATTGCTTTAAACTCTGGCCATATCAATGAGACCACATGCAGTGGCATAAGGTCTTTATTGTTGGTACACAGCTGTATTCTGTGATTCTGTCAATAAAGTTCCATTACAGGTGGTGTGCGGTGAACAATAACCATTTCAGTGCTTCATTGTTTTTAACCTCTAGATCAATGAATTTTCACATTTTCATTTGACTTCAGGTTTGTAAATGGTTGATATAATATTATTAGATTATATTAGTAGATTATGCTTCCATGGAAGCTTGGTTTTCATTTCTGTGTTCATTAAAATTCCAATTTCTAGTTACAAGATAAAAGTGTGACATATGTAATGTTATTGAATATTGCCATAGAATAGAAAAAAAAATACAGGTCAAAAAGTTGTGCTGTATTTTTTAATTCAATCCACTCCTTTAAAATGTCTTAAATGAGTTGACAAGGTCACATTGTTGCTGCTGAGTCTTTGGAATGTAGAAATAAATACTACAAAAAATATGTAAATTCAATGACAAACATTTCAACTCAAAAGCTTTCCTCAATCTTTCTTTCAGTATTAGTTATAGTCATTGGGATCTCTTAAGAATTGACTAGACGCAGTTCTGGAATCAATCAGCTGCTAGGATTTTTTCTTATATTCTTAAAGCCTTTCAACGGTAGCACTTTTCCATAAAGGTAAGCCTCATTTATTGTTCGAGATGGAGAAGCAGTAAACAAACCCGGGGAAATAAAAAAAGTAGTCTTGTTACACGTGTATGTGTGATTCCCTGAGAGAATGACGTCGGTTTGCTCTAGGTTTCTCGGGTGTTAGTGCTGTTGAGTAAACCTGTGTGGTCCCAGCCCCGAAAAAAACAGGCAGCTCTGAGCTCTAAGCGCCTTCCTCATTGCCCTGGCATGCACTGGCCCGTGACCGGCTATACAACTGTTATCTTTGTGATTCCCTTCAAGATGGAAGGAGGCGTTTTAATCACTGTGTGTTATTAGCTCTGATGGCAGGACCCTGTACTGTATCTTTAGGGGAATCTGGGTGAACACTTCTGTAAATCACATTAACTAGTGTATTGCAGCACATTTAACTGGTAGGAATGATTGGTATCAGTGATAACTGTTAGAAAATGAGGGTATAAGCTTATTTGACAGTATCCACTTCTGAACAGAAAGCTCTACTACCGAATTGTAATCCGATGTATACTGTAAAACTTGCTGTTAATTAACAAGATCCACGACATTGAAGACTACTGCTGTCTTGCCTTACACAAACATGGCACATTTACGAATGAATTGAAGGACAGAGTGCAAGACATTGACGCAGAATACCAGGGTGGCGCTTGCTAAGGTGTGTGAGATTAGCCCTTTGATTGCATTTTTATTATGGCGCTGCTGTCTTCTGATGACTGTGTGCCATTATTTAATGGCAACATGACATACAATACCAATAGCTTAAAATACCAGTACTTTCACAGTTGTTTTGTTTTTGGTACTTTTCTAAAGTACACAAATTGAGGTGCCAATCAAAATGAGTTTGTAATGCTGTATAAGTATTAAACTCCTATATCATCAAGTTCTATTAGGATAGGACTTTGAAGTCCTTTTTGGCTCAATATTTATTTCTTGTAAAATGTCAGTATAACAAAAATTGGGGTGGGGGGAGTATAATTTTTTTTTTTTTTTTGTCAGCTTCCTCAGCTAATATACAAAGCGATGAATTTAGAACCAGTAGTGGTAGTATCAGTAGCTTGTTTGACTCAGAGAGATTTAGTGACAAGCTGGTTTTAAAGGAGGATGTTTGTTTTCCTATAGCCAATACCTTAGGCAGACAAGGTCTGCTTTGTTTCTGATAAAATAAAAAGTGCAACGAAAGCTAACCACTCGACAAGTGTAATAAACAGACGTCCAAGAGTTATTATAGCGTAGTGTAAAACTCAACACCATTGCAGGGAAACTGCACCTCAAAAAATAAGCACAGTATACCAGTGGATATTACAGTGTTTCAGCAATAAAATACACATGTGAATTGTTTGATTTTTTTTTTAAACAAAATGTTATTGATTGAGCTGGAAAGCATTTGGGAAAGTGAATCGAAAGTAACTGAATAGTCGCAGAGGTCTGGTGTGACTTTTATTTTTACTGTAAATAAAAGGAAAGTTTTAGTCAGTAAGGCAGATGCACCTGATATTAATTGAAATGCAAAGCAGGGTTAGAAACTAACAATACTGTGCTACTAGTCCAAAGGACTAGTACCTTTTGAAACTTGCTAGTCATGATGTGAAGTGCCTAAGTCGGAATCAACAACAACAGTGGGGTCCCTAAAAATAGGCTTAGATTTTATTTTGCTAATAAAATAAACAAAATGATAAATTTACAGATTGATACAGATCGATCAATCACCTGTTTGCACCTCGTTACTGAGTGACTAACTGTACTGTGTGCTGAGAAGCTGACACTGACAGCACCAGACGGGATGACAGAGGAAAAAATTCTCTCAGCTGTGTCACCTTGCCAACCGTGAAGCTCCGCCTGAAATTGACACTGATGACACAAATAAAATGTTTATTTTATTGTGCATTACATGTGTTGCTATTTACAAAAATGCTGGCTGGCTATGAATTACTATGTATAATAATTAATGTACTCATGTACACATGCAGTCTTCACTAAATCCCCAGTTCACTGTAGCCCTCGGCTACATTGTTGGCTAGTTGGCTATTTAAAAAAAAAAAAAAAAAAAAAATTAGGAGTGGGAGAAAACCACTTCAGCAAGTACAATAGAATCTGCCAGAACTGACAGACACTGTATCTACTATAGATACTAATGAGAGCAAAACAAATACAAAAGAAAAACGAGGGAAACGCAGATCTTTTCAAGAAAGCTGAGAGACTTTGTATAAATTAATTTTATATTTTTAAACGCTGCAATAACCGTTCTGCTTGTGAAGCACCACACTATATATTGACAGAACAGGTGATTTATTTGCACTATGTGGGACCTTATTTTCCACCATTGGTGCTTGAGCACTCATGGAATCAAACAAACTAATTATCGCTTGAACTAATTCCCTATATTTTTTTTTTCACTGCAGTACTGTAATGGTATAAGAAAAGTGTGTTTTAAAAAAGTAATTTCAGCTGCCAATCACTTAAAATATGCTGACAATAATGTAAACACCAAGCTACAGACAGCGAGTCCCAAGCTTTAAACGTGTTACTGTTTATAGATAAGAACTCAACTTTATCATGAATATATTGTGTTATTATGTTTTAAGCAACATGCTACGATTTGCTCATTATGGTAATTGTTTGTTTATTAGTTTTAAAATGCCTATTGTTTTACCTCATTAGTACAACCGGCCCACTTTTTTCAGTCAGGGTTGTAACCAGGTATAAATCAACACATCTTTGTAAAATGACTGTACACTTATTTCAAAAGATAAAACGTGTTTCAGTAAATTCAAACGATAAGCTTCCGATCCCGCGCAGAGGGAGAGCACAAGAGTAGGGCACCATTGGGTGGAGTTGGCATTGCAGGGGAGATGAAGGGAGGTTTCAGTTTGTAATGCTTTTCTAAATTATGTATTTATTATATTTTTTTATTTTCTATGCGGTCTGGATTTGAATCTCCCCTAGCGGGGTTTGTAGTCATGTCTTTTTTGCACACATACAATGTGCCTATTCGGCCAGTAGGGGTCACTCATTACAAGTTCTTTTTTATAAGTATTATTTGTGAATGCTTATTCACCACTGCTACACCCCGTTAGAAAATTGACTTTCCTGCATTTTGTTTTATCACAAGACTGATCGTGAGAGTATATGTGTACATTGTTTTAAGTACTCCCCCAGAGGGCTACTGAGACACAGACATCAACTAGTCCTCATCAGATTTAATTAGCCTTGGGTGAGTGAGTTTTTAACCCTTTGCAAAGGCTTTAAAGTGCATGTAGCTAATCTTATCTGTCATGCTATTTCATTCACTAGATTGGTTTGTACAGTTTAAAACAAAAAAACATCTACAGTAGAGAGTCAATTATCCAATCTTTGATCAACCGTACTGTCTAATCAACCGAACGCACCTGTAATCACATGATTAATTACGTGTGGTGCATTACACACATAGTTTCTGCTGCTAAAATGGCTACAAGATTTAGCTGCCAAAAAAAAAAGGACCAGCAGACTAAGGCAAATGAAAGTTACAGAATTATTCAGACCACCAAAACCTTAGATGGAGCATTGTATGTTTTAAATTGTTGCAGTTAAGCAAATTAAAATGGCCACTTCGTTCTTGATTTTTCTATTTTCTCAGTATGGGCTGGAGATCCTGTCTCTTACTGAGCAGCTAAGAACTTTTATTTTATTCATTTCAATTACACGTTATTACAGTGCCTTAACAGCAAAGTATAGAAACACTGAATTTTCTAATGATTTTTAAAGTTCTGTAACATATCAAATTTGTACTGAATTGTATTCTTTGATGATTTTCAAAGTTTGCATTATTATTATTATTATTATTATTATTATTATTATTATTATTATATTTTTATCTAAAGCAACTTACAGAGACTTAAGTAAGGTTAAGTGACTTGCTCAGGGTCACACAAAGTGAGTCAGTTGCTAAGCTGGGATTTACCACCAAGCCTATATATGGTACATTTAATTACAGTATTTCATTACTTAACTGTAGGTGTTAAAGTTTTACTGAGTTGCATTAATTTAATGATTTGTAAAGCATTGTAATTTTATATGCTTAATGTGATAGAATAGGTTACTAGCTATATATCATCAGTAGGTACTTGTGTATGTTAATTATTCTATACATTATTAAAGGTGCAGTAATTGTTATTAATACCTGTTCGGTTATCCATGCACATCGATTATGCAAACTAGTCATTTTACCGCTGTCTTCGGGGTCAAGCATCATACCGGCTGAAGAGCTTGTCTATCATTAGTGGAAACTGCTGGTTGGTGACTAACAGGAAAGATGGCCCTAAAGGGGTGGGGACACTTTGACCAGGAAAGTGCAGAGCTGTCTAAACAGAGATTTCCTAGTGTAATACCTAGTGTAGTACCAGATAGTACTCCATGTTTTCAAATAAAAAATACATGTTTGGTAAAACCTGGATTTGTTTCATAACTTTACATTTGAGACCCGTACAGTGTATGGATGTGCATGGCTTGGAAAATGACAATCACTTTAATGCAAAAAGACAATTGATCAGCCAGCTGTCATCTCGATTTTGCCCTCGGGAGTGGATGTAACAAAAAAAAAAAATCGAAATCCCAGTTTGTCTCGAGTCGTCTGTTTCCTGCTGGTTGGGTGAAGCAGATGTGCTTGTGTGTTTGATGTGTGAGCCCTGAGATCCCTGGCCTGGAAGATGAGAAACAGGCCTCCTGAATTAGCTATAAATTGCCTAGGCTGAGTTCTTCTGGGGAAAACCACTCGCCATGCACCATTGGCTCTTTGAGAAATTACCTCTCTTAACATCATCTCACAAACCCGCTTATTCATTTTGTTAGCCTGTCAAATTCTGCGTGGCCGGGCTTTACTAAGTAACCACAGGATATAATTGATTTCCAAAGCAACTAACAACCAATAATCATCTCCACTGATATAAACTGACATTTTGTGCAGCCTGTCAAATTGAAAGAAGGCTAACCACCTTCTGTAATCCATGTCTTACCGCTAACTAAAAATATTATTGCTTGTATCCCTTTTGTAATTGGAATAATCTTTGCTTTTAATTTACACTTCAGTTTGGAACATGCGGGGGTCACAGAGACAATGCTATAGATGAAAGGTTTCTGATGCTTGATGGTACCTCCTTGCTTCATGTGTGGTCCAAACTCGCTATAATAGTCTATACCTGTAGACCTTACAACCTTCTGGACAGCAAAGATACCAGGATCCAATAATCCACAGTGCTCTGTTTGAAATGTTTGGAAACCCTGAATTAAGTGGAGAACTAAAAGATTATCAACACATTCAATGGAGTGCTAATATTAATAAAGATATACAAGGGTAAGACAATTGATTGAAGGTTAATACTCCCTAAGAAATACAAATTAAGCATTCTTACTGAAGCTCTGTCTTTCTCAAAGACTCCGGGCTGCAGCCTGTCCAGTCTGGCAGCGCTAGTAGTCCTCTTACTCTGACCTACAGTACCAAGGCAGCTGAGGGAACTCTGGAGAGAAAACCAGGTTGTGCCAGTACATGTTTGTATTTTTCTTCCTGCCTGCCCTTCCGATCCATTTATGTTCTTGTTTGCTTTCTTTTATATCATTTTTTTTTCAGTTTCCTTTACATAACTGCTGTCAGATTTTATAAAGCGGACACATTTCTAAAAAGTTGGTCAACCTAACTGGCAGCGTCTCACCCCGCCCTGTGCCTGTGCTGCATGATGTTAATGTCTAACAATGCGCCGCCTTGCTCTCCACTGGCTTTTATGTCTCTTGAAAAGAAAACAGCAGCCTAAATTGAAACAGGTGGTTTTTTGGCCAAAACCTTAAAGCTGAGCCAAGGGAAAAAAAGAGAGGGGGAAACAGGTATTCAATTCAAGCAAAGTGACAGATTACCCAACAAATTTTACATCAAGACTAATCTGCACTGTAATAGCTGACACATGGGTGATTATTTCAGATAGTGGGTTGAGTAATGGAGCCTGTTAATCATCGGTGTGCTCAGTTTCTCTGTTGTGCCTCTTTTTCTTCAGTTATTCAGTGACAGATTTTGATTCCTTTATTTTTCGTGTGATACACCCTAGCTCCCTCTGTGTCCTTGCAGCATCCACAGTTATGTTCCTGTTCCTGGAGTTGTTTATTATTATTATTATTATTTATTCATGATAAGCAAACTGAAATGTAGATACAATAGATACAGTGACTGGCCTCCAGAGGCCGGGAGCTCACCAACATCCACTGTGGTGCTCCTGGGTGTAACCGTTGAAGTGGTGATGGGATTGGAGGAGGTGGTGGTGGGATTGGAGGAAGTGGTGGTGGGATTGGAGGATTCCCACTTATCTAAAGTTCTCCTGAGCTGTTGAGGGGGGTGCTGTGGTGAGGGAACATAATTGGATATTATTTAAATAATATATTCAATTGAAGGTAATTCGGAAACCCAGGACTGTTTGCAGGACAGAGTGAGTTTCAACAGATGAACTTGAGTCTCCTCGCCATACTAGCCATGTGCCTGTTGTGCTCAGTCTGAAACCTTCTGGGCTGGCCTCTGTCCTCCAGGGGCCGGTAGCTTGCTGACTTCCATTATGGAGCTCCTGGGTGTAAGGAGGGGATTGGCTTAGCGGTGGGATCCAAAGAGGCCAACTGACCTTCAGTTCTCCTGAGCTGTTGTGGGGAGTTGCTGTGGCGTGGTAACACAATTGGACCATCCAAATTGAGGTCATCAAGCTATAAGGCCACTGCAGCAGTATCTTACTGGGTAGTGCAGTTGCTTCATGGAGATCCACCTGCAGCCCAGCTTTGTCTGGGATGTTGGAGGGGTCTTCCTTCAGATGAGATATGTACAAGTCCTGTTTGCTTTGTGTAAATTGGGCATCCCTTGATACTTAAGACAGCATCCTGGACTAATTCCTCAGGAAGCCTCCCTTCCTTGCTTTTGCATTTAGGACGGGTCATATTGGAACACCAGTGCAATCCTGCATACTCTATCTTCAGAAGTATTCTTGTGAAAGATTAATGCACTTCAGATGGTTAACCTTTTGACTGGCACGCAAATGGAACATTATTTCTTATTTACACTGTTGTTGTAGTATTAAAATGTGTTTGATGTTTTGTAAGTGTTTTTATACTTACTCTGTTTCTTTTCACTATGTTCACCACAGCAACATAAAAATGTCTTAAATAGAGCAGAATGGAACCTTTTGCTTTGGATATGATGTTTTCATTTAAAGTATCGCTGGTGTCCGAACAATGGAACCGCTTTGTATTGAGACTTCCCAGGCACACTCACTCCACGATGGCCTCGTCTTCGAAAATTACTCGTAACTAGAATACATTTCACTATAGATTTCCTGTTTCCACCACAAGCCTGTACGCAGCTTGCTTGTGGTTTAATTGTGCTTTGGAGAAGTCTTCAAATGTCGACTTTGTGGCCTATGACTGGCACCTCACTCTTACACTGTTGAATCCCATCAGATTGAGTACACCCCTGCTCAGACTGTGCTGTGGATCTGTCCAGTGACAATATTTAAACAGTATGGTAATGGTTCCATGCCATTTATTTGCAGTGCTCCTCCTTTATAGAGCTGAATAAGCCGGTATCATCACGCCTCCCAGTTAACCCATAATACCAGTCCTCTAGCCCTTAAAATTCTCATTATAATGCAGAACACTGATAGCAAGGTCTCTTTACTGTGGCTCCAGACTACAATGTTATAAAGGGGGCGCACTGCACTTAGATTGTTTACTTACTTTGGTATTTCAGCCAGCCTATTGTGGATAGTTTAAAAAAAAGAAAAGATTTCACTTTTATTATGTGTTATTCTATTTGGCCTGTTATATTTACACACTATTACAGAATGTAACCTTAAGCCCCACTTCAGTTAACATCTTACATGATGTCTATTGTATTTCTGTTGAAGGCTATAAATCAAGCATTTAAACCTTCTATGTAAACTGTTAATTACAGATTAAAGTATGAGACATTTGTCATGAAAAAGTAGACTTGATTACTAGTGTTTTATACTTACTAGTGTTTTTTATTCTTATCAAATTTTACATCAGTTTTCACAGTATTGAATTACAGTGGTTTACAGCTCATCATGATACTATAGATGATACAAATGAATGCAAACATTTTCTGCCTTACGGGGGGGGGGAGGAGTCGGGGGGGGGGAGGGGAGAGGAGGGAGAGAGGAGAGAGAGAGGGGGAGAGGGAGGAGATTTGGGGGGGGGGGGACTGTACGACTTAGACAAAAAAAAAAAAAATGACACTATACTGACAGAGGTCTGGTGGGGCCGGTACCTTTGCTTGGGCTCGGAAAGAAATACTGAGGGGGGGGAGGAGAGTAGTTAAATATGAGAGACCGAGGAGGCAGAGTTGGGCTCCACGAGGAATGTCATAATTTCTGTATGTTTCCCCCTTTGTCTCAGGTTTTTTAGCAATGGGGACAGGGAGGAGGGGAACGTGCTTATACTTAAAGAGTTATTCACTTATTTAAAAGTACTTTTGATAAGTCCCCCAGTCAGGATTGAACTGCTTTGCCAGGGAAGGGAATGAGAGAGTAGGCGAGGCTCCACTTTTTATTAGCCTGCGGAATGTAATTCTGTATGTTTCAGGATAAATTGTGCCCTGTTGCTCAGTGGTTTAGCAATAGGGGACAGGGGAAACTGCTAAGAACTGTTCTGGGATTACCAAACACAATCGCTAGGGATGTCTGGTCTCTGGGAGAGGAGTAGGACACAATAGGGCCAAGAAGCTGTGGTTGAATCTAAACGGCGGGTCTGCTTCTAGTTTGCTTGATATTTGCTCCCTTGTGTTCTCCATTTCGCTTGGCATGAGACATGCAGTTGACCAAAGCTCTCAGTTGCGGTAAAGAGTCTTGGGACATGGGCTGTAGACTCCTGTTTTTTCATGTTGGTTTTGAGCCAAATGTTGTTGCTTCACACGGAGACTCCCCAGAACTGATTGGTTGTTCACATCATCTTTCTGAAAAACAATGTTATTTCTGTGTCGGCCACATAAAAAAAAAAAAAAAAAAAAAAACGTCCCTCCAGTATTTCATGATTCCATAATTCATTGATTAACATTTAGGCCATGTGGACAGTAAATGCTACAAATACTATATTCATCTGAACACCTCTACTAAAGCTGCGTCACATGCGACATCAGCATTCCTGTCTCCACACCCACAGGAGACAAAACTGCAGGGCAGTGCTCGGCACCATTATGTATTTCAGCCTTTCAGCTATACACAGAGAGTGACAGCATTTGAGATTGTGAAAATTCGAGATCTTTGACCAGAAGCATTCAGATAAGCCTGTCTTATTTTATTTCTGCTTGTTTTTTCCCCTTGGGATAAATCTCTGAAACAAAAAATTGTTTAAATAATTTAATGGTGTTTTTTTACCATGACACTATTTTCGCAGCCTTGTCTAGCAGCAGCGGCGGGCTTGCCTGCTTCTGCAGCCACAGATAGGTGGGTGACACAGTATTATTAATATTATGTATTCTCTCTTTTCTACCTTAACTCCAGCTGGAGTTTTATTAGGCTTGTTTTTACAAGCATATTGTGAATTCAAACTATGTTTAAATATATATTGTGGTTAAAACTTCTGTATTTGTGTTTCTCCCAGTTTTTATCCAGGTGCTGTGCGCACAGCTTATTGCTTAAGCAGTCGCAGCAGTCTGGGCTCAGAGTTTTTTGCAAACCAGCATTCTTGGACGGTCAATGTGTTTAGCTCTCGGGCTGCACAGACTAACTTGTGGGCTGTAGCCCAACAGTTAGAGAGCTTTGCTCTATTGCACATGCCACAATAACAGGCAGCTATTGAGAGCTGTAAACAAGTGCGCTCAGGTTATTGCATTACATACCTGTGTTGCTGCCTTTACTGTACCTCACCGTGCACCGTACAGCACTGTACCGCACCATGCCTCTGTGCACCATAATACACCGTACAGTACTGTGCCCTGTGCACTGTACCATGCATACAGTACCGTGCTCCCGCGCCTTGTTGCACCGTGAACTGTATGTACCCTACTGCACCGTGCACCGTAGTATGCGGTACCGTGCATACTATACTGTATCACACTGTACATTGTATGGTAGTCAATACCATGCACCATACTGCATTGCCACTCCACATGTGCATTACTAGAAGGATGCAACAATGCCTGGATTCCATTCTTGCATGACCTGTAAAAAGCCTATCCCTTCAGAGGATAAGCATGATCAATGTTTGTGGTGTCTTGGTGCTGAGCATGCTCAGCAGGCATTACAGGATCACTCCTTTTGTGAGGCCTGTGCAGTGTTCACCAGGCATTCAGTTGAGCGCAGGCACAAGTGTTTTGTAGAACCTGCTCCCTTGACCTCCTCTCAGAGGGACATGTCTTCCTCACTGTGGCGTGCGGCACCGAAGCGGCTGGATTGTGCCCCAGTCGGAAGAAGCCCCTCAATGTCTTCAGCATTGACCTCATCCTCTTCTTTCCCCCTCCCCTGAGGCATAGGGAGGCTAGCTGCTGCCATTCCCTGAGCCACCGGGCCATTAAGACCCAGATGGATCGCATGTGGGAAGCCATCTCAGCCTAGAGCCAGATCTTGAAGGCAATGGCTGAGGCGTGCCTGGCGCAACCTGCCCCTGCTTCCCCTGTGGTGCAGTAGTGGGTGGAGGATGACTCCATGTCCCTTGCTGCCTCAGGAACTCCCGAGGAGCTAGAGGAATCTGAGCTGTAGGACAACGAACCACTAGTGCATCTCCTCCACAGAGCTCACTGCTTTCTTGAAAAGAGCCACCACAGCACTGGAAGTGCCATGGCCTGAGGAGTCCAAGTCAAAGCACTCAATTTTTGACAGGCCCTCAGCACTCTGTAGAAGGACCTCGATGCCCCCCGTCCACCCGGACTTTCTGCATGAGGTCCATTCAACTTAGGGACACCCCGCTACAGCCCCTGCTGTCCCCATGGCTGCTAACCTATTATATCAGATCCAGGACACGGAGGACTTGGGGTTTGGCCACTTTCCTCCTGTCACAACATCCATTGCCTTACTTGTACAAGAAACACATCGGGTGGCCCTTTCCAAAGATGTATCATGCCCTAACAAACAGTGCAAGGTCATGGAGGCAATGTTAAAAAAGGCCTGTGCGGCGGAAGCTCTAGCTGCCTGGCTGGGTAACTACACGAGCATCCTGGTGGCTTACCAGTCGACGCTTGTGCAGAGCTTGTCATTGAATCACAGGCCCCCCAGCGGACGCTAGAGTAGCTGAACCTGGTCACTGAGCACCTGCTGTAGCTGTTCAAATACAATGGACAGTCTCTTGTTCAAGGCCTCGTAGCATTGATAGCTGCTCAATGGCAGCTTTGGCTCTCCCAGGCATGAGTGCCTGATGGGGACAAGGCCTCCATTTTGGATGCTCCAGTCACACCAGGCCATACGTTTGTTCCAGTGGTAGACGAACTTTTGCTGAGCTCCCAGAAAGCGCGCAAATTTACTAAAGAGCTGGTTCACTAGCTGCCCAGAAAGGCTGCTCAAGCCAGAAAGCAAACGGCGCCTTGGTGTCCTAGGGCTCAGCAGCCCCAGACTCAGCTGCCTACAGTGCCTGCAGGTCAGGGGACTCCCCACTATAGGGGCAGCCAGACAGAGAGGGGGCACCTCCACCAGTACTGCCAACTGCTTTATGCACAAAAAGCAATGGCGAAACCACCACCGGTTCAGCAGCCCTAGGGGTTTGCTGCCACAAGTCCAGGGCCCTTATTCAGGGAGCCATCTGGATTACTGGCAATCAAGCACCGTCTGGGTGCTCTCCACAGTCCAGCTCTGCTACTCGCTCCAGTTCAAACAGGGCCCTCCCCCTTCTGTCTCCAACCCTCAAAGTGCCCTAGTGGTGTTTCAAGAGATGAAGACCCTGTTCCAAAGAAGAACTATTGAGGTAATATACCCCTCCGACCTGGAGTCAGGGTTTTATTCCAGGTGCTTCCTGGTGCCAAAAAGGGTGGCCTACAGCTTATTCTCAACCTCAGCCAGCTCAATCTGTTCTTCAGGCGCAGGAAGTTCAAGATACTGACAATGAAAGAGCTCTTGCGGTCTGTCAGACCAGGAGACTGGTTCACTACGGTGGACCTGAAAGACGCCTACTTCCATTTTCTGATAAGACCCGGCCACAGGAAATATCTGCAGTTCTCCTTTCAACGGACTGCTTACATGTTCTGCCGTTCGGCCTTTCTCTAGCCCCCTGCACCTTTTTGAAATGCATAGAGGCTGCCCTGGCCCCTCTGAGGCTACAAGGCATCAGAGTGCTCAACTACCTAGATGGCTGGCTCATATGTGCCGAGTCTCCAGCGCAGGCAGTAGTGCACATGGAGCTGGTGACTGCTCACCTCGACAGGCTCGGCATGATGTATCGGTCTCTGACATTTGCGATGACCCACACTTTCATAAGGTTTTACAGGCTTAATGTCCTGGATCCTTGGAACCCTGTCCTTGGAACCAGAGTGCTGACAGCAGCATATCTGCCAGATTCAGAAGCATATGCATAGGTAATCGTGCCTTCTGTGGCGTTACCGTGCCTTATAACTATGGCAGGCCATGGGTCTCACCAGATTGGCTGTTCTGCAAGCCATGTCTTTAAGACGGCTTTATTATAAGTATTCATGTCTCAGCTGGGCTGATGAAGGAATCACTCCACCATTTGCTACACTGTCTGAAGAATTTCCGTAACTTTTGGTTGTCCAATTTTTCAAAAGGGATATTTGCGCAAACAAACGCCTCTGTCAGGTCAAAATTTAATTAGTGGACTTTTGGAATGTGGAAGTCGAGTTTTGTGTTTCCTTGCAAGTAAAGCAGTCACAGTGCTGCGCTGGATTTCCGCCTTTCTCTTTTCAGTGAATCTAAATGCCTTTCAACAGATGAGTTTCGGTAGTGATCTACAGTAACGTTACAGGACGTACAGAATAGAGCTTACCTCCATCACTGTGTAAAACTCCTGCTGGATACTACTTAACATGATCTACTGCAGACACATTTTAGCCTTTTTCTTGTTTACAGTGTGTAGTATTTTAATTTCCCACTTAGATTGCATATAGTGACATGACAATCACTGCACAGCATGTGTGCATAGTGAATATTACACGAGGGCACGTAGCAGAGCTGTACAGATTCGATAATGTGAATTATTATTTGTTTTTTTGTATGAAATACAAATGATTATGAAATTATTTATATTTCTTAAGAATAATGTAAAAATTGCGATGTTGGGCTAATTTCACCGCCCGTGAAATCACGATTTTCACAGGGCCTTATTTATAACATATAGATCCACTCAGTCCTGGGTACCTGGGTTTGTCTTGGCACACGCGTGTCATGTGGAAAATCCCAGTACATCTCCTTAAGGATGTGTCATCTTGTGTACAGTCATCAACTTCAATATAACATATACCATAGTTTTAAAAAAAAAGAACAAGTACAGTCTTCATTTTTGTGATTTATAATTGAGTTATCATGTGTAGGTTGAAATCTGCCCAAACTACATAACAGTTCTTGTAACAGTTCGAGACACCCTACACACCAGTATGAACTTACTGTAATGCACACGATTTAAGGGTGCTTTAATTTGAGTGTTCCTTTATACACTGGGTTTGCTACCTTTCATGCAACACCAAAGCAGATTTTAAGTACATGTCTGTAACAGATAAACTAGGACACGCTTTTTAAGGAGTGTCAAAACCCTGCAGTAGATAGGCCATCAAAACCTTTGTTGGCCTTTGTGCCGAGGACAGCCACACATACAAAGTCATTGTGATCCCCAAGGGCAGGGTCATTGTGATCCCCAAGGGCAGGGTCATTGTGATCCCCAAGGGCAGGGTCATTGTGATTCCCAAGGGCAGGGTCATTGTGATCCCCAAGGGCAGGGTCATTGTGATCCCCAAGGGCAGGGCCATTGTCATGTACTTTGAATGTTTAGTCAAACCTCTTTAGATTTTCCTCTGTTTCATATAGATGCACTTCTCAAACCATGGATTTGGTGGCATTTAGTGTATCTGGACTTTTACTGTATATCCAGAAATCTGGCTTCTGAAATCAGGTTGAAGTCTTATAGTGTGAAACCACTCTGTAAAAAAAAAAAAACACCAAAAACATTTGTCTCCTAAATGAGAAGTGCAAGCCTGTTCCCCGAGTTGGGAACTTGATTACTTCTCCGAGGGGGATAAAACAGACAAAGTCGATATTGTTGTTTTACAACACTATTGGAATATGTGTGCTTAGCTTGACTTTAATGGATTTCCATTACTTTCTAATGATGTTGCCTTTTTAGGATAGAGTGCCGTTTCTTCCTCAGGAAGGTTGCATAGTAAAGGTTGAAGCCAGTGGGCTCTGTTTTTCATGGTTTATTGTTGGCTGGAGGGAAAACCCTATGTACAAAACAGAGCTTCTCATTGTCAGTTTGGCATTACAGATACCCAGATATGCTTGTAAAAATGCAATACAAAAGCTAGTAAAAAGAATGAAAAAGCCACAGCAGTAAAAGTAGGATGGTAGTGAGGGAAGAATGTTTCTTTTGACCTGTATAGTGTGTGCGCACTCAGTCAAACTTAAGCCAGCTTCTTACATTAGCATCAGCTTTGTACTTCAGTTGTGATTCAAGATAGGGGAACTTTAAGTAGTTGAGTAAAGATAGAATTTTCTTTAAATGAGTGCAGGTGAATGCCTATGGTATAATAAACCTGCGGGTGCGAGTTAATTAAAAAAATTATAAGTGGCCACAGAGTGAGTATTTAAGTATTACTTTATATACATTGTGGTTGGCAAATTGGATTTTTGTATCTTTTCTTAATTAAGGAAGTGGCTTTTTTTGATGAACAGATTCAAGGATGGATCAGTGCATTCCCACCTATGAAATAAGTGATTCATGGTATATTAATGACAGGTGATCAGAGCTATCACATGCTGGATATGCTGTTCTGCAGCCTGGTTTGGAACAATGCGTCTGGACAGCTTTCCATTTGGAAAGAATCAGCAACAACAACAACAACTACAGCAAAAAATAAATAAATTCCTCCACTGTAAAGCTTTGCAATGGGGACATGAATGTTTTCTTTCATCTGGGCTTTGTTGAGCATGCTCTTTGTAACTGAATAAAGCTGTCATTCACTCTAACTAATTGCTCTCAGCTTTGCCTGGAACTTGCCTGAGTTTTTTGTCAGGTTTTGAAGAGCTGATGGCCCCTCTCGGAATCCTTGTCTGTTTTTATCCTCCATCTGTTGAGCCTCCCGGGAGAGGGGTGGTATGGAGCTGCTTTGCAGTTTTACACTCCATTCCCTAAATCAGTACTAGGAAAGAGACCTTGTAGGAATTGTAGGTGTGAGCTGAGCCCCAGTTTTATGGCTGCCTGATGGAAAGTTAGGAATGTATTGTACAGAAGAACATAATTACTTTATGAAACTAAATATGCAGTGGCAGATATTTCAACAAGAATGAAGACATTGAGAAAGACTTCTAGTTGAAATGTTTGTCATTGAATTTGATGTAATGCAGTGCTATTGAGTGTTTAACAGTAATGCACAGGAACATTCGCCTCTTTTGCCTATCAAGTTTCAAGTCCTTTACACTAGATTTATTTAAAATATGTTTTGCTACCAGGTTATTTTTTGAGCAAAAAACACTTTAAAAGAAAATGGGAAGTTTGTAGAGCCCTCTGACTTTGCCAGTTCAGTAACATGCTGACCGAAATTCAGTGACTTAGTTAGCAGGTTCTTTTCAGAGTAGATAAGAAGATTCAATTAAAATACAGACAGAGTATCAAAGGAAAAGACCAGAACAACTAAATATATCAAAACATGTAATACAAACTATTTAGTTGCATACAAGCACAAAAAATAATAAAATAATAGATAGGACATGAAATACAAACTAGGAGATAAATAGTACTAGGAACGTTTGAGACAAATACTGCACCCTTACAGTACTGTTGTCAGGGATGATATATGTGTTCTGCAATACAGCAGGTTTAATGGATCAAAAATACAAAAGAGATGGGGTAAATCCCTAGAAGTGCATATTTAAAGAGTAGCTCATTGTACTTTACACATCACAGAGAAGCTGTGTAAATCCTATTTGTCATAAACATATAACAAGGATATTTGGTAATACATGAGTGATACAGCTGAAACGTAAAAGTAAATGTGCAAAAGCTGTTTGCTCACATGAATACAGTTTTAATTAACTGAATGCTGCCGCCCTTTAACTCAATTTTAACCCTGCTGGTGCCGTTTAGCCCCCCCCCCTTATTAACATCGCTACATTTAAAATACAGTGGAATAAAGTTTGAGAAATGACACGTTTTTAGCATGGCTGTAATTAATTTACAGGTCTGATGTTGCTGCAATACCCTAAACCTCTTCCTGCATAATGTATATTGAATTCCAGCCCTTTCATCCAGTCGGAGGGGCTACATTTTATAGGTGTACTCAGTCATTCAGGTGCACCTATAGCCAGTCAAGTAAAGGCTACCACGTAAAAACAATACATGCAGAGATACTGCGGTATGATTCATTTTAATTCTTCAAAATAATAATTTAAGAAAACCTCCTACCATGTCAACTTGAATGACTGGAAAGGTTACAGAATGACGAGACATTGTAGCATTGTTGCCTACAGATACCTCCGACGCTCCCGTCTTTCCTGTTAAACAGAGTGCAGGCAGACTATTAGTCTGTATTTTGCACTATGGGAAAATTCCTCACTCCATAGTAAATGTGTGACACAGGCAGTTTGCCTGCTGTGGAAAATAGGGGCCCAATAGATCCTGAGTACTAAGACTGCTTTTATAACTTAAACAGTGTCTCCTGAAGAATCATCCTGAATAATTCAGTCAACTGTCACTGTAAACTACTGCATGGCCATTGTATTGAATTATTTACTGAATCTCCCAAAGACCAGGACTCCACAGGAACAGAAAAAATGTGTTCTTGTACCTCCTGAGCTTTGTTGCCTCAGATTACCTCAGACCTCTCCCTGGGCTGCCATAAAAAGATCAGATCAGTGAGACCTGCCAGTGGGTAAGAATACACCGGGGTTTGAGATCTGTCCTTTAAATCACTGCAAGAAGAGCAATTAAAAAATAAAATAAATATAACAAGTACTAATAAACATAGCTTTTCTGTTTTGTACCACATCGTGGATCGTTATTGTTGTGTTACCTGTTTGACAATATAGGTAATAATCCTTACACTATCAGTGCACTAGAGCGGACATTTTGAAAAGAGCTTTGAAACAGACTTTAGAAGTTAACAATGAAAATATAAATGGCAGGTGTGTTATTTAAGCAGTTGTAGCAACATGTGGAACACGCTACTTACTCTTTAAAGTTATCTTTTAAGGCTTTGATATCTGATGACATCTACTTTTGGTATTAAACATTCTTCCCAGTAAAGGCACTCCGCCTCGAGTACAGGATGCGCCCAATAGCTTGGAGATCGCAGCTGCAGGCCGGCCTGTACGCAAATTCTGAGCTGCATGGTCCTCTGATGCTGTAAGTTGTGGATATGGCTGCAAGACGGGATTGCAGAGTGAAAAAAAGTGGACTGCTTACGGCACTCGTTTCAGAGGACGCGAGTGCTCGTCTTTGTCTCTCCTGAATTAGTTCGGAGGTTGCAGCGGTGAGCCAGGTTGAATAATAATTGGGAGAAAATTGGAAAATTTATAAAAATAATTGTTCAAAAAAAAAGTGAGAGATTGTGGAAGGTTGGTGGGTAATTCACTGACACAGGCGAGACAGAAAGGTGAACTTGAAACTGTCCATCTGTCTGTCCATCTGTCTTTACATTTGTACGTATATTACTTTTATCTGTTTATTTATATCTACAGAATTAACCTGTTGGTCATGACATGTTAAATAAGTATTGAAAATATCTTCTGGCTCAACATGCCCCATTTTTATATTGAGTTCCGATAGAGCTGTCTGTTGTATGACGCTGATAGCTCTAATTTTGTATTTACAGTGGTGGGGAATGTTTGTTGCTGGCATTTCTTATAATAAAAATCTGTTTTTTTTCTCAAAGTTGCCTTCATTCGCAGTGTATTTGGAGATTTAGAAAACTTGGATAAAATAATTAAAAATGTATTAGCTCAGAATACATTTACTTTAAGAAAATAAGTATCATGCCAGAAATATGTCATTAGCATTATGGATTTGGAGGCTGGAGCCCAAATCTAAATTGAAGTAAACATTTGCAATATTACAATGCTGAGTGATGGACCGTACCGTATGGACTTCAACCACTACAAACCTTCTGCTGAAAATTAATTCCAGGACTGTTGTAGAGATGGCAAACCTAAAACCAGTTGTTGAGTCAGGATGAGAACCTACGTATACTGCAGTGTTTCCATAACCTCAAAATTCTGTCAGAATTCGAAAGTTAGACTACGAGAACCTAAGTCAAGCAGACACACTGTGCAAGCACACTGAAGAAGGCAATAGCCAAAGCGTTGTCTACTTGACTTAGTTTGTTATAGCTTTACTGTAGTACAACTTGCGGAGCTCAAGTACAATATGAAATAAGATGGAACAAGTTAGGATTACAAACATGTATGTCTACAATAATGTAGTAGTTAGTAGCAGTAGGGCAATAGTCCATCAGCTGAGGATGCAGTAACTTAGTGCTTCGGTCTGGCGAATATACAGTGGCTCTCAAAAGTATTCAATCTCCTTGGACTTTTCCACATTTTATTGTGTTACAACATGGAGTCAAAATGGATTTAATTAGGAGTTTTTGCCACTGATCAATACAAAAAAGTCCATAATGTCAAAGTGAAAATTAAAATCTACAAATTGTTCTAAATTAATTACAAATACAAAAAATGTTAAAATAATTGATTGCTTAAGAATTCACCCCCTTGAGTCAATATTTGGCAGAGCCACCTTTGGCAGCAATTACAGCCATGAATCTATTTGGATAAGTCTCTACCAGCTTTGCACATCTGGACACTGCAATTTTTGCCCATTCTTCTTTGCAAAATTGCTCCAGCTCTGTCAAGTTGGATGGGGACCTTTGGTGAACAGCAATTTTCAACTCTTTCCACATATGCTCAATTAGATTGAGGTCCGGGCTTTGACTGGGCCACTCCAGGACATATACCTTTTTGTTTTTAAGCCACTCCAGTGTGGCTTTGGCTGTATGTTTGGGGTCATTGTCCTGCTGGAAGATGAATCTTCTCCCAAGTCCCAGGTCTCTTGCAGACTTCAGCAGGTCTTCCTCTAGGATTTCTCTGTACTTTGCTGAATCCATTTTGCCCTACTTCACAAGCTTTCCAGACCCTGACACAGAGAAGCATCCTCATAGCATGATGCTGCCAGCACCATGCTTCACGGTAGGGATGGTGTTCTCAGGATGATGTGCGGTGTTAGGCTTGCGCCAAACATAGCGCTTAGTGGTGAGGCCCAAAAGCTCTATTTTCGTCTCATCAGACCATAGAATCTTCTCTCACTTGGTCTCAGAGTCTCCCACATGCCTTCAGGCAAACTAGCCGAGATTTGATGAGAGTTTTTTTCAACAATGGCTCTTTTTGCCACTCTCCCATAAAGGCCAGCTTTGTGAAGCACCTGGGCTATTGTTGCCGTATGCACAGTGTTCCCAGCTCAGCCATGAAAGACTGTAACTCCTTTAGAGTTGCCATAGGCCTCTTGGTGGCCTCCCTGACTAGTGCCGTTCTCTCCCGGATACTCAGTTTTTGAGGACGGCCTGTTCTAGACAGATTCACAGTTGTGCCATATTCTCTCCATTTCTTAATAATGAACTTTACTGTGCTCCAGTGGATATTCAGTGCCTTGGAAATGTTCTTATATCCTGCCCCTGATTGGTGCTTTTGAAGAACCTTATTCTGAATTTGCTTTGAATGTTACTTCGTCTTCATGATGTAGTTTTTGTACTAACCAACTGTGGGACCTCCCAGAGACAGGTGCATTTAACCTGAAATCATGTGAAACACCTTAATTGCACACAGGTCGACTTAATTCAACTAATTATTTGACTTCTAAAGACAATTGGTTGCACCAGAGCTTATTTAGGTGTGTCATAGCAAAGGGGGTGAATACTTATGCAATCAATTATTCTCTGTTTTATATTTGTAATTAATTTAGAACAATTGGTAGATTTTATTTTTCACTTCGTCATTATGGACTTTTTTTGCGTTGATCAGTGGTAAAAACTCCTAATTAAATCTATTTTGATTCCATGTTGTAACACAATAAAATGTGGAAAAGTCCAAGGGGGGTGAATACTGTTGAAAGCCACTGTAGTGCATAGTAGGAGGAGAGGTAGACCCAAACTAACATACTGTATACACTGTCCATTCACAATAGTTATCACAGATGGCAGCCATACATACATCTGGAGAAACACTTTTTGGGCTGATGAAACGTGGTTAGGTTTAGGTTTATTTATTTAAATTTACTTTAACCTGGATAATTACTCCCTGAGTATAATTTCAGTCTGAAATCCTAGTTTCCAGGCTATTCTTTAAGACAAGTTATTGAGTGTATTAGAATCTGGGGACATCCGTGTGTCACATTTACATTTGTGCATGGGGTGTGCATAGGTCAGGGGTGGGCGAAGTTGACCCTTTCAGTCCAAGTCTTTGTTCCCCTGCTTTATAGAAATAATTTTGTATTTATAGCCAGTGAGGGGGATGTGTGTTACACAAGCACTCAGTTTGGTTTGATAATGATTTTGTATTAATGCCCCATTCTAACAAATTAGGCTATATGATAGGGGAGACTGAAAGGAAAGAAGTTAAATATTTACAAGACCCATTGATGGTATTACATGGACCACCAAACATATCAAGTACGAACATGTAGGAAGAGCTCAAGCACACTGTAGTTAGTGCCACGTAATGTGTTACCACCAATCCTTAATTACTGCATATTAAAAAATACCTCAAGAGAGTGTTCTAGCCCAGCTGGTGAGAACCACACCCCTTGTGTCATTGAGCAACAATTGGCTGCACCGCAAACCAGAGCTAAGGGATTAGCTCCCCCACCTGCCCCTTTCAGAACAAGGTGCAGCCTCTTTCTACTGTGCTTCAGGATAAGCTCCACCCCTTTCTATTGTTGTTCAGGATAAGCTCTCTCCCCCCAGTGGGATCAGCGCCTCTTTGTCCTGCTGAGACACACATCTCCATTCCATCGTAAAACCCTATGTGCTTGTGGGACCACACTGCTGCAGAGGAATGTACAACATGCAAGGCTTGTTGTATATATTTGGAATGGTGCTGAGTGACTTACTCACAATAAGAAGAGCTGCACAGCATTGTACTGTTTGCATATGTTGTAGCTATCAATTTAAGGCTGGACAATGAAACACACCAAGCAATTATGTTGAAGTGCACTATTAAAATAACCCTGGGGCACTGGGGCTAATATCAGTTATATGTGTTGCTAATAAATTGCAATATGGTAGCTATTTACGACAGAGTAGCCTGCAGCATTATTAAATGGTATAGTGGAAAATTCCTACATCATAATTAAGGTGCCCGTGTACAAGGGTTCTTGAATGCCATGTTAATTATGGCATTAGACAGCTGCCCCTGAAACGTCTAAGCAGCGATTTATGCATGAAGAAAGTAGGATTCCTTCATGTAAGATCTAGCTGCAGCAGGTCTGCTCTTAGCTGTTGTGAAACAGAACCCCAAGCTGTGTCTGTGTCTGAAGTTGGCTCCAGGGACCACTTTGTCCCCCAGCCGAAGTCATAATCTCTGATTGATTTGCAAGTTGACAAACATCGCCATATGTGTTTCTGTATTCAGGCAGGCAAAAACTGCTATGAGTTGTTCTCATATTCCGTGGGGAAGGAAGCATAAAGGTTAAAATCCAGCATTTTTTATTCTTTTTTTCCTCCATTTTAAAAATAAAGTACCGTAATACTTGTATGTTGAACCCAGAAATAAAATACAAAATATATTTCATGTTTTATTTATTTATCTATACTAATATATACTGTATAAAAACACATCATTTTATTAATGAAGGACTGTCACAAAGACGGCTGGAGTGGGGGACATCAGACCAGAAACAGGAACCAGGAAATAAACAAAGAGAGGTGGTTTGGTGGAGCTGAGTGAATGGTCTCGCTCAGCATTTAATAGTGCACAGACAGAAAATAAAAGGTTGCAAGACAAATAAAAAAACACAGGACCCGGCACATTCGCCAAAACAAAGAGATGAAACAAAACGGACTAACACTAAACAAACACAGTGAGCTGATCTTTTTAACTATTATTATTATTATTATTATTATTATTATTATTATTATTATTATTACCTCCGTCTCCAATCCCGTTCTCCACTCACCGAACACACAACCCTGAGTGAGTGAAAACATGCTGCTTTTATGCAGCTGTACCGAGACTCGATTGCTAATCAATCAATTCAATTGGAGTCGCGGTACAACTGCACGTGAATTAATAAAGTGCCATTCCCCGTGCTCACATATTATTACATTTTACTTGCACATGAAGTGCTGTGCAATCCTTGTGCCTAAATACAAATATACATTTTCAACACTTGTGTTACACAGACCCATTTATATTCTGAGTACCAATGACTATACACCAACATTAACACACAACATACAACACAAAATACACACAGGGGCGGGCACTTTGCCACAAGGACACAACAGTATGATTACATGTAGTGCATTGTGTAACTAACACCCATTTAAAATATAGAAATTGGATGTTAAAATGAATGAAAATGAAGAGATTGTATAGTATCTAATTTTCATTTGCCTCTGGCCCCCTTGAAAGATATGTTTTATATTCGTTGTGCAGTTCTTTAAATCATCTTTCCATGGATGATAAGATACCGTAATGATATTTTAAATCTATAGGCATGAATATAATATACTTTGTGGGTTAATTTCCTTTCAACCTGTGTGTAGCACTGTAGACTGTTGCATTGAGGAATACAATATCTGGGTATGATCACAGCAGCAAATATCTACATTGCCTCTTAGTATTAGCAAAAGCAATTTAGGGCTTTGGTTTGCAATCCATTATTAATAGCGTGACGGGTCCCTGCATTTGCTGTAAATGTCCTGTGTTCTGGTTTCTCAGAAGGTTGCGGGTCACACTATTAGTAATGTGTACCCTGTCTGATGTACTGTAAGACAATGGAGCAGTAACCCAATCATGAGGTTCTCATAAACTTTTAGTGTCCCCTCCATTATGCCTTGTGTCACTTCCTTCAGTAAACCGCAGTAAAGGCATACATAGGCGTGGGATGTGCACTGTGATGTAAAAACAGCTGGGCATGTTTAATGGGTGAGTAAACCATTGTCTCGTTGCAGTTCTACACTGCTCACTTTATTATCCTCCCAGGTGGTTTTAGTGTAATGCTACAGTATGCACGGATGGCATGCTTTCTTGGCTCTGTTGTGTCCAGTTGGGATGACAATTGGGAGAGGATGGGGCTATTTGACAGTGACAGCTCTAAATACAACCACTTTTTAACTCTGTAATCATTCTGCTGGAGTTTCTCCCATGGGAGATTGTGTCCACCCCGTTATTAGTGTTAACACAGACAGTGAAATGTGGTTCAGGTTTATACATTTTAGGCAGTATTAAGATCAGGCACTGGTTAGATCATTATAGTAGACCTTTGTACATGTTCTTCAGGTTATTAGAATCTCGGTCATGGTGAATAAGTTGTTCCATATACTATTTTACATGCAGTGGATGTATGTCATGGTGTTTTTTTATATATATAATTGGTCGGTTGATATGCATGTTACAGTTTCCTTACACACACTTTTAAGGCTCTACTTATTTTACATTTGTGGATTCATAAAATAGTTAGCGGAGGACACATAAGGAGTTATGAATAATTAAATTCAAATCAATGGTGGGTAACACAATGTTGGGGTTATAGTAAGTGCTAGTTTAGGAGAGCAGGACTGCACATAAAGGTTAAACAATACTAGGAAATGCATTTACTTCACATAAAATGTGTGCTGCCTGTTCCATGCTGATATAAAACCCCAAAAAATTGAATCACTGGTCTGACATGTTTTTTGTATTTTTGGTTTTTAAGCTATTCCCGAGTACAATCTTCATTTGAGGATTTATACTAAGTGAATATATCGTAACGTATTAACCTTTACACATTAGTACAAATAATGTTCTATTCAACTATCTATACAGGTACAATAACTAAAAACATTACAAAGTTGTGCTTGGTATAAAATACTGTGCTACATTTCAATATAGTACAGCACACTGTACTTGCATGTAAACTTTCTAATCTTTAATCAAAGTGGTATTAGGAGGGCAGGAAATCAGTTGTATGACATTTGATTGATATTATCGGGAGCTTTACACCTATTAACTCCCATTATGTTATATTTCATTTGAATTTTGTGGTAACAACAGGAACTTTATTGAGCATGCGTGGCTGTGTTGTGTGCAACACTGAGCCAGGATTGTACACACACAGATACTTGCAGTAAAACATGTTTGCATTCGTCAGCCACCTGATCACTTGATTTATGGAGCCTGACCTTGGACATGTGCCCCTGGATCCACAGAAGCAAACCGGTCCACCACAGACCTGCTTAGTGGCTCGCTCAGTGTCTAGCCAACCTGCATGTCATAATAGATTTGATAGCTCCTTTTAATACCGAAGATAAAAATTGCCAGCCCTGAAAAATGTATTGAATAACATTTACAAGTAGTTTCGAGAGGGAGAAGAGAAAGAGGTGCCCTGATTTGAAAGGGGGTGGGTAGAAGGGGAAATTGCGTTTCATTTCAGAAGTTCCCTCTAATAAACAAGGCACTCTTGGGGGAGCAGGGTATTGAAAACCATGAATCAGTTTACAACTGCTTGTCCTTACCCTTCAGCTCTGATTTATATCTTTGTTCCGGGAAGGAATGGGAAAATTGTAGGAGGGAGCCCCACAGCTCCGGGGGGTTCTTGTTAACCTTTTCCAGTCTGAACCACTTCCTCCACAGCCTCCGCGTGGGGGACACTTTTGTAAAACCGCCCCCCCCCCCCCCCCCCCCCCCCCCCCCCCCCCCCCCCCCCCCCCCCCCCCCCCACCCCCAGTGAACCCTGGGCTCGATACAGAAATGTGACTTTGTTTTAAAGCTGTCCTGCAATCAAATGCCTTTTATTGTAACACTTAGCATGGCCAGATTATAAGGAAGTTGTTTCACCTTTAATGGAACAACCAAGGGGTATATTTGCAGAAATTAAGTGGTCTATTGCCACTTAGCTTTCCAATGGATATTAAATCCTGTGCAGATCCACTTGTGCAATGTTGCTCATTTTACCTGCTTTGCATCATTTTTAAGGTGTGCGCTATCCTTAAATAATATCATCTTTTCACATCCATCACATCTCATAAAGCTAAACAACATAATGAAGATTTAAGTATTTCAAAGATGGCGCTCATTAAACAAATAATACAAATTCCGAAAAAATAACCTTTTAAGTTAGCAACATTTCTCAAGTGGGCATATATATTGTAGTTAATACACATGGAAAAAATAAGAATGTGGCAATAGACTAGTTCATTCTGCAAATACAGCCTATGGAAGTTCAATCAAAGCTGAAACAACAACATATTAAATATTTCATTACTGTCCGTCACTTGTAGGTAAGATTCTCATCTTAAGGACCCTGACCTTGGCCCTACGAATCTGGAGATTTTTGGATGGGCTCTGGAATCCTGGGAGCTGCTACCTGGGCAGTGTTTGTGATCTGTGCCCTGGGCAGGCTGAGTGGCTGGCTGGAGATGCCTGGGGAGGGGGATGTGTGACAGGCTAGTTCTATGCAACACTCTGCTAATGAGCTGAGTGATTGCTGCTGCCCTTGGGGCCGGCCTGCCAATTCAAACAGGCTGCTTTCCCGAGCACTGCTAGCTCCATTCAGTGCTTCACGACCAGGTGTCGGGGCTGCTTTTTACAGCAGGGCCAGGAAAAAAATGGTAATTGTAGGTGGAGAGGGGAATGGGAAAACAAAGGCTGGGGAGGCCTTCGTAAAATAGCACCCACGTGAAGGTGTTTAACAAGGCTAAGGAAATGATTGATAATGTAACAATAACCAATTCCTTGTTCTAACTCTAGAACAAGTACAACCTATATATATATATATATATATATATATATATATATATATATATATATATATATATATATATATATATATATATATATATATATATATATATATGACACACACACACACACACACACACATATGTGAAATTCATGTAGTTGCACTCTACCGATCGGCCTGTATTTCTGGGCTAGGTTTATGCAGCAACGTATGCATTGTATCCAGGCAGAAAACGGGAGGCCTAGTCAGAGATTTGGAGCTTTGTCACTTCCCAGGACTCAGATGTGCTTGGCTTAGCATGTCTGGCAGGCAGACAGCTTGCCAATACTGTGTCTTGCTGGAAAGCGTTTGACAAGCCTCCAGTGTTCATGCGTGGATTGTTGAAAAATACAGTGTGAACCGGGCAGGGTGATCTGGCCAGTCTTACAAACGAAAGCCTTCACAGACAGGCACTGAATTTCTTCACACTTTAGGTCTGCTTACTCAAATAGACCTGTCCTGTGAAAAGCATATTTTCTCTCTCTTATTTAACGTGTAGGCTATTCCTCAAGAAGGCTGTACAGCCAGCTCCTAATCTATTCCAATTACCATGGAAAGCCTGTAGAACTTTAATGCCAGTCTCATCTCTCCAGCCTTTACAGCTTTATTTTTGCTCTTGGATACATTCCAAGAAAATATTACTCACAAAATACAAGATTCTCAATCAAGGACTATTTGATTTCTCAGGAAGATCAAAGCCACAAAGAACCAAGAGGGGCTGAAAAAGATGAAAATAGTCTAGCTGTTTTTGGCAGTGGCTTTCCCCAAAATAAAGTCAGTATAGCAGCTGAAATACGTAAAAGATGCTGTGAAGATTGAAACCCCTTTGAAATAGTGACGACTGTCTTCTTACAAGCCTGATAAGCACTTGGTAATGCAGTGGTTTTGCCTTTTTTAAAGAGGACTGTGTAGCTCAGGCCTTGACTTAAAGAAGTGTGGTTGATATTATTCCCAAAAGCACCACACAGTTTGGTGCAATTAGACAACTGGCATATTGAGAGGGGCACTGCATTGAATGACAGGGCTCAGAGCTATAAGGGGGAGCTCTCATGGTGTCTGGCTTTAGTGCCAGTGTCCCTCACAAATGTGGTTATTTTTTGTCGGCAATATTTTGCTTAGGTACTTAGCTACACAATGCAAAGCATGCTAAAGCATGTTACTGGTAATTTAGACAAATAGTTTTGTCACTTCTAGAAATGCAGTCAGGGCCAAGCATCGTCAGTTATCTCTTGGGTCTTCAGTGTCGAGTACTGAGACAATGACTGTCCAACTTGTTTGTTTTTTTATAGCTGATGTTAAACAGAGCTGTCTGGTTCCTGTCAGGAGTGCTAAGGATGTCCTGGGGCTCCTAAGAGAGAGAGATAGGGAGGGAGGGGGTTCAAATTTGTTGGATACGGAGAGTCGCTCTGGACTCTGCATTCATTATCACTAAAATAAAAGACCAGGCTGTCAGGAGCAGGAAGTAGGCTGATAAAAACCAACCCCCCACTCTGCAAGGGTCATCTGAGAGAGACTGTCTGCGATGGGTTCAAGGAGGTACTTCCAGTGTGCTACTTTAGTGCATTCTCCCCGGAGTGGCGTGACAAGCCTGATATTGGGAAGAGCGGCACGACAGATGCTTTGGAATCGCATGTGCCAGCAGATACTTTTAGGATGCGAGGAAAGCAAGTGAATGTGCTGTGTGTTTGTTCAGGTTTTTTTTCCATTTTTTTTTTTTTTTTAGAGCTTTGCCTCTAGAATGGGAAAAAAATAACAATATTGTTCATTTGTGCACTATGATTAAAACATGTTGTTGTTTGGACATCTATTATAAGTTTATTATGAACTGAAAATGTGATAACCCACAATTTCAGTTTATTTTGCTATGCAATCCTTTTTTCTTTTTACCAGCTGAATCTCCCCCGTTGGTTGCCCAGTAATTCAGTTGTGCAGTGTTTGTAAAGTGCTTTGGGAACCTGCGTGCTGTATAAATGCAGCTCTCTGCTTTTCAGTTTCCTTTCACACCCAGTCTTTATCCCCTCACGAAGGCTTGCTTTCATTCTCTGCCTGTAACTTTGAGGCTTTTGTTCGCATCAAGTAAAAACATGTCTTTGAAAACCAGAAGTCGCTTTAAAGTCACTCTGGCTACCGCCACCACAGACACGCTTTATCTGTGTGTGCCAGTGAAATATTACATCTCATTAGCTCTTGTTGGTAGATTTTCGCCGTGGACATGATCCAAATAACATAAGGAGAGATTTAGATTTTGGTTTTCATCCAACAACTTTCTTTAACAAGATTGACCTACATTTTATGTTTATCTACAACTATAAAACCCAATTTGAAGGGGAATATGTATGAGTGTTTTTGTGTTTATATATGAAACTTTTTGTTAACTGATAAGCACAGTGTTGCCAAAACCTTTTATTTTTTTTTACCCAAGATCACGCTGTTTTCAGGACATGACTTGCAGAGAAAAACATCTACTGTAAGCTGCAGAAGCATTTGTCTTCTTCTTCTTCTTCTTCTTATTTATATCTGGATTGCCAAAATACAGTCAACCCTCTTTATACCACCTGGTAAGGGCCATGGGCAAAAATGGGCAATAAGCGAGGGTGGCATTATAGTGAGGGTCAAAAAAAAAACACACACACACCCACCCACAACCTTCTATGTTTGCAATAAATTCAAACTTTGTTTGTTATACAATTACAATAGCTCCACCATTTTAATGAAACATTAATCATTTGTATAACTACAGTACTAGCTCTTAACACAATAGCTGGTCTACTAGTGATGTTTTATCATCTTTTCCCATCTGTATGAAACATACATGGATACTTTTGAAGAACAGTTAATCCTTAAAATAAATATATAAATAAATAAACTCTCATTTAGTGCCAAATCACCCAAACAACAATTCCATAAAAACAAAGGGTACCATTTTTTTTCTTTCTTTAATGTACTGGTCATTTGAACTTTAATGTTTGTGGCACGACTGTAAGCCTGCTGAATACTATCCCCCACTGAACGATGCCATCTGTTTATTTCACAAAGCAGTTTAAGCTCAACAGCATTCTTTTTTAAGAAGTTTAAAAAAAAATGAACATGTACAGGCAAACACTTTTTTAAACGAAATGTAAAAAAAAAAAATCTGTTTACAATACTGATGCTTTAGTTTAAGTCAGCCTTAGACTACGTCCAGCCTTTTTCAGGTTAAACAAATCGACCCGTTCCGTCAAGGTAAGCCATTTGTTTTTATCCATTACAATGTCTCCAATTGTCCTTCGATTAACAGTATGTGCCTCACTTGGGTGAGAAAACGTCATGTCTTGCTTTCTTATTTTCAGATGCATACATGCAGATTTTTTTTCTTTTGCTCTGGTGTTAAATTTCGCTGGCGCTACAATGAAGGAAACTACAATGCTTATATTTACGTTTGCTTGGCTTGGGAAGTTGATCGATGGCAGACAGCGAGGTGGTTATATAACGGGTAAAAATAGCACTGGTTTTATATTGGCGACATTTTTTCATAGAGAGTAGCTGGTGGTATGCAAAGGTGACATTATAAAGGAGGACGGTATAACGCGGGACAACTGTATAAACTTTAATTACTTTAAGTAATCCACAGTAATTAATTAGTAAAACAGAACTCTGAAGACTCTCCAGAATAATCAGTTTTTCCTTTTGAAGTAAATGTTAATCATTTCTTGCAAATCTACAAGCAAGACAGCAGCCTTGCATTTTAAGAGACAGGACCATCTAGTGGTCTGCCATTTTGGATCTCGCTTCTATTTGTTTTGCTGGCAGTACATTGCTGTGCACTAGATGGTGCTGGCACTTACTAACATAATGGCAGGAATCTAGCCTACATTACGTATTTCTATGGCTGGCAACTATCAGGAGACAAAAATGACCCAGCTGCACTTTTTTTTTCTAGTACATTTTAAAGTCTGGGGAAAATGGGCATTTGAACGCAAGCAGGTTATTTATTGTAAGAACAATAAACAAGAAATAGGATTTTTTCGAAGCTTATTGTTCAATACCAGACACATTAACAACAACAAAAATCAAGTTCAACAGCTAAGAATGTTGCCAGTAGGGGGCACTCCCAGTCATTGCTGGTTCTGTACAGGGGGCCTTATGATGTGGAAGTGGGCATGGAGGACGAATATTATATATATATATATATATATATATATATATATATATATATATATATATATATATATATATATATTTATATTTGTTGGACGAACGTGGCCGACCGTAACGTGAAACCCCTTTTTCAATATTTCATGCATGACAAATTGGGGAACGGTAGCCTTATGGTTTGATATAACTTGCCGATCTTGGGTGTCGTACAATGTGCTCGGACCCCTTTCCCTTTTTTAACTTTAAAAAAAAAAATTGTTCTTTTTATTTATTTTTTGATTTTGTGGTTTTCTTTAATTTGAGATACATGACTACTGTAGTGATCCAGGAATGGGGTTACTAAATAAAGTACCCGGGGGTCGAAATGAATGAAAGAGGAGGCCATGCAAGGTTTGGTTGCACTGGCTCCTGTGGGGTTCGAATGCATAAAGGAACAGACAGACAGACAAACTTTCTTCTTTATATATTAAATACGTATACAATGTGTTTTAATTTGAAGGTGAATTGAACATACAAACCATATTCTAGGTAGACTGTTTTAGTAGTCAGAAATGTCAGGATTCATCGTCTCAAAATTATGTACATTATAATATTTGTGAAGCATTGTGGTAAAATCAATTTATTTGACATTGTTGGTGTTCATGTTTTGTTTCTAGTAGTATGTATTTCCAATGTTGAAAATGCAGATGCAGTCCAAAATTCAGCAGGACCAAAAAAATCATGCGAGGTCTAGAAATGTACAGGCATGTATGTTAATTTTGCTATGATGATTCTGTCCTCTCTATTTACTTTCTCTGAGAGCCTGTTGCTGTTGTTCGAATAGTTTTGTTTGCAAAAACCAAGAAGAGTCAGATGAGAACCAGAAACAGTTGAGAAGTCTGTTTCTGTTTACAGTGCCAGGCAGGGCCCTTCTTCATCATCGCTAACAATATTTGAAAATATAACTCATTATGCATTTTAAAGTTTGTTATAAAGTTTGTTATGCATTTTAAAGTTTGTTGTTATAGTACATTTATTTTTTGCGTTAAAGTACGGCACTGAGAAGTGGAATGGGCTTGTACGGGCTCTTGTGGGTAAAGCGAATCCTCCAAGGAAAGCGATTTTAAACATGCTTTTTATCCTCTGGTTTTCCTTGGAAATGATTGTCAGGCCCAGGGGATGCTGAGACCCCATTGGCTGCTGATAGAGTGGGAGGGGTGCTAGGGAGTCGTAGAAATCAGCCTTCCCCTGCGGACTGCAGCCCCTGCTCTCATCCGGGCCAGCTTCACTGTCTCATTTCCTGAATACTCTGGCCCCTCTGCCGTCAATCTTTTATATCTGTTTTTTAAACGGCCGTTCAAAGTGAAACCAATGGAAACAGTTGTGTTTGATTTGGAGAACCTTGATGCTGCAGTACTGAATCATAAATCTTGAATGTAGTGCTGGCCATTGTTGTCATTCAGAATGGTATTTTTATGTTGTGCTACTATTACTGGATCCTTTCTTGCAGTTGCCCCGAGGACCATGCATTGAATTTTGATCAGAATTGTGCTGGAGGAGGGTGTACTAAAATGATGAATGTGTTCAAAATTACTTTAAAATTACCATAACTTATTGTGAGACTATGAAGAGTGTATTATTATTATTATTATTTTTATTATTATTATTATTATCAATCAGTCAGCTTGAAACGCCTTCGGTATAACAATACAAGAAATTCCATGAATAAGAGAAAGTCATTCAGCCGACTGGTGCTCGTCCAGTTCCTAGTAGCTATCCCAAGACTGTCTCCACTTATTTTCCAACTGTGTCCTACTTTTTGTTCTGTGTTCACTCATAGGATTACTAATGGATACTGCACTGATAGTTAGTTGTATTTTTAACTCATCAGGGAAGCACAGCATTTGGATATTCATTTAAAACAAGCTTTTAAGAAACTGCTCATCCACTTTATGTAAAGTATGACAGAGTTCGATTCAGGCATCTCTGAATCAAATTCTTCCCACAGGTCAGAAGGATTTTTTGCAAGGCTTTCTTAAAACTTGCAAGATGTTTACCACAGGTCCCTAAACCCTGTTATCCAGTTTAGAGATTTTAAACTAAGGACAGAGTTATGGATAAAAAGTAAACTGAAACTAAACTAAAAAGAAACATGGGAGAACATAAAAAGTAAAATGCGTAAAAGAAATATAGTACTCCGTCCATAGTGTTGTTAAAAATGAATGGGATTAAAACAGGACAAGAAGCACTGTTTATGGAAATAGTTAAACATGTTTGGAATAGTTTACCAAACAGTAACACTAAAACACTAGAAACATACAGAAAACACTGAATCAACTTTATGGCAGTAGATTAAAACCCAGCATTTCTTATAAAATACTGTCTGGATTGTGTTGGGCCGCTAGTGAGCCTATAAACCAGTTTTGTTGGGGTTTAGCGAGAGAGAGAGAGAGCGAGAGAGCAAGAGAAGGTTGATTGAATGATAGTCGAGCATTTGCACAGAAAACAGTCACAGTGGTTTTAGTCAGACAGACAGAAAAGGGAGACTTGTCAAGAAGCTAAAAATACCCCACCCCCTTTGAAAAGCGAAAATTAAGGAAGCATTTTATCCTGTCACGCTGGCACCTGGGACTTTGTTTATATTAATGCACCAAGCAGGTACTGTGCTGGCAGCAGCTTGGCCACTCCCCGGCTTGTGTGAAAATGGCCCTGGAGGGACCACCTACCACCAGGTTCAGAGGGCACTGCGAGAGCCCATGACCTTTTACCTTTTGGTCACAGGTTAAATTTCAGCTGACCTGGACAGAAATTCTGTTTCAAGCTCTCAGCAACCCTGGTATTTCTGCAGCCACCATTCCTGCAAGATCCCTCTGAATACCAGAAGAGTAAAACTGTCTCCTGAAGAAACACGGAGAGTGCAGGATTTACCAGACACACTGTCTTGTTTGACTGAATGTTTTACCAGATAACATGCTCTCTCTTTATATCGCCATCTGATCTACACATCAAGAAACAGAAATACTGGAAATGGTAACTTATTGAAGTGCCCTTATGCAGTAAAATATGGCACTTTTACAATGTGCTGTCAACCTGGTCTAACCAAGAATGAACCAAATTAGCCAGTTATCAAAGAGTAAAATATCAAGGGGGCAGTGTAATCTGGAGAACCACTCATCCAGCTGTCATGAAACGTGGTATTAGCATTACTTAACGTAAGTTATTGAGAATATCAAGTTCTGGGGATACGTCCGTTCACACTTACATTTTTGCATTTATCTGGAGAACTGCTTCTCCATTTGTCATTTGTACTATCAGATACTAGACATATAAGGGGTTTCTGTCTGTCCGTCCATCCATCTGTATAATACACATTTTTGCATATAACTGGAGAACCACTTATCCGATTGTCATGAAATTTGGCATCAACATGGGATTTATGAGGGTGTCTGTACATCCGTCTGTCCATCTGTGTGTTACTCTTATATTTGTGTATATATCTGGAGAATCACTTATCAAATTGTTGATTAAACATTTCCTTCCTATTTCGTAATACTGTTCTGTACATACTATTGATGTGTGTCATGGTCATCAAGGGATTGAAATTGATATTTTAGAGACATAATAATTGTTGTCATTGTTCAACTGCTTTCATTTAAAGCCAGTTTAATTGACTAACAGTGACTTCAATTTAAGTAATTTGTTGCCACTGTGGAAATCAAATTTTAACAGAATACTGCTAATTACAATTTTGATCAGTGATGTGTTGGCATTGATTAAAAGGGAATGGGAATTGGAATTGGGAATTGATTTTAAAAAGGAAGTGGAAAGGGACTCCTGGTAAAGGTGCTCTAAGTGGAGTGTTGGAGTGGCTAGTCTGGTAGTCGCCAGTTCAAGTCAAAGCTATTTCACCGACCGTGGACGGGAGCTCCCAGGGGGCGGCGCACAATTGGCTGAGTGATACAAAATAAAAACATTTTTAAAAAAGGAATTGGAAAAACTGGATTTGAGCCCAATCATGTATAAGGCTGAGCCGTGTCTAATGGGTGCTGTTGCTCTGTGTTGCAGGCAGGAGGCGCTGCTGGCAGCGATCAGTGAGAAGGACGCCAACATCGCACTGCTGGAGCTCTCCTCCTCCAAGAAGAAGAAGACGCAGGATGAGGTCACCTCGCTCAAGAGGGAGAAGGACCGCCTGGTGCAGCAGCTCAAGCAGCAGGTAAAGGATGTCATGTATCAATTTCCTGGAAATGTGACATGAGGAGTGGATAAGAGGTGGGATCATACACAAGTAGTCCATAAACCGTGCCTTCTTCTACCCCCTCCCCACATATCCGTCTAATTGGAGAACGGAGGTTCAACTGGTTTGGCCAGTCACTGGTATCAATAAAATTACAGCCTACAGGAAAAACTTGACTGATGCAATCTAGTGTTTGAACAACACAGTTGTGCGTATGAGTGTCAGTGTTTATGTTGTCTGATGGTTAATGTAGGCATATATATCTATTAGGAATTTTTCTGTAACGAATGTGAATAGCAGACACTGAGGATTTTACCAGTTAAACACAGCTCTCTAGTTTTCGTATTATTATTTCTAAGGTTAAAAGTGTAGACCTCTTAATAAAGTGTACATACATTATTAAATTATCGAAAATGTGTTTCAGGGTTACAGACAATTAGACTTTCTGAATATTCTCCATTATCCATGTTTTTCCTAATTTTAAGATTCTACTATTTTATTTGGGGGCAGCATCCTTCTTATATTAAAGTCTCAATGAACATGCACAGTAATACAAAGAATCAGAGCCTAGACTATTTGATCGTTGAAACTTTTACATTTATTGACAGATAGATGATGAACAGGATAAAGTGCATCAGTGCTCAGAACAAAATAAACACAGCCTATTAATAGAACTTATGAACACAGCAGACTGGTTTCACACGTCCTGTGTGCTCATTACTAATTTGGGACTGATGAGTGCTGATCCTGGTCTATGAAACCAGCCTTTAAAATAATGTAATAATTTAATGAAGAGCCCCTTTTTATTTTGTTCAGTAGAAATTTTAGAAGTGTACTTTCTTTTTAATATTGGCTGTCAGTTCAGATTGTGGATTCGTTCTGTCATGTAGGCAGGCGCTGGATTCCGATCAATGTGCTACTAATTTACCTCCTGTGGCACAGTTTGTCTGCTTGACTGGATCGTGGCAAGAACACAGGCTGTCTGTTTCAGAGAGGCCGGGGTGTTGCTCGAAATAAAAAATGTATTAAGAACGAGGGGAAACACAGACAGGCGGACAGAGAGCCGCCTAACAAAGAGCAGATGTGAACAGCAGCCTGCCAGTTATCGTAATCTTCGGATTATTCACCTCTTTCACCTCCCCAGACCTCCAGCGCGCGCACAAACACACACACACACACACATATGGATTCCTTCAGGGGATCTGTGCTGGAGTTCGAAATGGTGCATTGTTTTCATCCTCTGACATCTTCACTTCGGTGAGACGCACAACCCAGGTCCTGCTCAGCTTTCATGTGGTGCAGGAAGTAAGACTCCTATTGCATAGCAGTTCTACTACGATCTTGATAAGCCACAGTGTATAGGTAACAAGCTCAGGTGTGTCTTATTAAACTCATAGTAAAACCAGGCATGGATCAAACTGCTATGCAATGGGAGTCTTATTGCCATCGCTGTGGTGCTCTGGTGGGGAGGCTATGGGCCTAATTCATGTATGTTTTATCCTGTCATCTTAACCACAGCTAAATACAGCCACTGAGATACTTTGAATTTGTACAGCAAGGTAATAGAAGTCTAACAGTGCATGCAAGTTTCTTTAGTGCATGGTAGAACCTGATACAAATGTGATGTGATTGGGTGTGGGGGGGGTGGAAGAGCAAAATAAATAGTAGCCTCCAGTGTTTTTTCTGTGTTTACGGTGTAAACGGCAGTTTAAACAGTGTTTTATCAGAGTTATTCAGTTAAAACCAAAATGCTGAAACTATACAGTAAAAATGTATCATAAAACAATATATATATCAAAAAACCTTGTTAATCATGCCCATGTGTACATGCTTGTAATAACTATATAAAGCATTCTTACTGGCTATTTCCCTACTTTGTAGTCTTGCGGGGTACTCATTTTGACACATACTGTAATACAGTGATGGATTATCCTTTTTCTCCAGCTAATTGAAAGCTGAATATTCATTTAGTTCTGACAGAATTTTCAAATGTGAAAATGTTCACTCAAGCACCAACGGCACCGTACCTCAGAGCTGTTCCCAGTGCCTGTTGAAAAGAGCCACACTGGGGGGCTGTAGGCAGCTTGTTTGGCCATTTTCAGCCTTTTCAATCCTCCTAGAGTTCACTATCAAGTACAAAATGTAACCATACCTCATGGGTGTTTATCCTAAATACCATGATAACCTGAATAATATGCATCAAAGCTGCTCATCAGAGCCTGTGAGGCGGTTGTGCCCTGCAGTTTGTTAGACCTGCAGTTTGTTAGACCTGCAGTTTGTTAGTCCTGCAGCAGCCTTGTGCCCTGTGCAAAGCCGGCGGCTCTTGTCGCCCCTTACCTGGGACAGAACAACCTTAAGTCGGCTACTTGTGCTCTCTCTCAGGCTGCTGGCTTCGTCTGAAGTTAAAAAAAAAAAAAAAAAATGTTTTTTGTGACGAAAATTATATAATATTGACGGTAATTGAATGGTTATTGTTTTGTGTGAAAAAATGTGTTTCTCTTGTGTGTATTTTCAGTTTTTTTTTCACAGAAATATGAATGCAGCAGTCCTGCATTTGACCAAGACACGCTTTGGTTTAAACTGCTTACAGATTCTCCCACAGTATCTCGTTGCCGCATCACTTCTGCTTGCAGAATTATTGTGAGGGCTGTTAGGGCTCTAAGGCCAGTTTCAGACGGATGCTCTAGAGGTGTGCCGAACTCAATTCAAGCACAAAATTTTGACTAAGTCCCAATTAAGTACATGAGTAGAGCACCATCTGAAACAATTATGCTCATCTCTATGCTCTTTTGATGCTGCCTTCCTCTGCCACTCCGAGCGGCTCAGGTGCACCTTGGCTTCATAAGGAGCTCCAGCAGCGAACTGAACTAAGCTGCGTGTAATACTAAATGATATTCAAATGTTATGCTAAAGAGTATCGTGTATCCCACAATGCCAGTCAATTATGACAGAGCCCACGGGGGAGCAGCAAACCAGGGGCCACATTCTTGAAAGTCTTCTTAAGATAAAACTTAAGAAAGTTCTTTAAAAAATAGTTAAGATCTTGCTAAGATTGTTCTTAAGTTCAATTCTTCAGTTTTTCTTATGATCGTCCTCAATTTCATAAGAACTTCTTAAATATTGTCTTAAAAAAAAAAAATGTGAGTAATAGAGTGCCTATAGAAAGTCTACACCCCCTTTCAAAATTGTCACCTTTTGTTGCCTTATAGCCTGGAATTAATATGCATTAAAATAGTTTTGTTTGTTTTTTTCATTTATCTACACATCCTACCCCACAACTTCCAAGTGAAAAAAATATTCTAGAAATTTGCAGAAAATTAATTTAAAATAAAAACTGAAATAGCTTGGTTGGATAAGTGCCCACCCCCCTTGTAATAGCAATCCTAAATTAGCTCAGGTGTGCACAATCGCCTTCAAAATCACACACCAAGTTAAGTGCCCTCCACCTGTGTTAAATTGGAGTGATTCGCATGATTTCAGGATAAATTCAGCAGTTCCTGTATGTTCCCTCTGCTGGGTAGTGCATTTCAAAGCAAAGACTCAACCACGAGCACCAAGGCACTTTCAAAAGAACGGGACAAAGTTGTTGAAAGGCACAGATGAGGGGATGGGTATAAAAAATATCAAAGTCCTTGAATATCCCTTGGAGCACGGTCATGACGATTATTAAAAAGTGGAAGGTGTATTGCACCAACAAGACCCTGCCTAGATCAGACTGTCCTTCCAAACTGGATGACCGAGCAAGAAGGAGACTGATCAGAGAGGCTACCAAGAGGCCAATGGCCAAGACTGGTCAAAGTGTGCATGTGACAACAGTATCCCAAGCACTCCACAAATCTGGCCTGTATGGTAGGGTGGCAAGTAGGAAGCCATTACTCAAGAAAGCTCACCTTGAATCATGTTTGAAGTATGCCAAAAATCACTCTGGAGTTTCTGTAGCCATGTGGCAAAAAAAAATTGTGGTCTGACAAAACTAAAATGGAACTTTTTGGCCTAAATGCAAAGCATTATGTTTGGTGCAAACCCAACACAGTGCATCACCCAAAGCACGCCATCCCTACTGTGAAGCATGGTGGTGGCAGCATCATGTTATGGGGATGTTTCTCATCGGCAGGGACTTGGGCACTTGTCAGGATAGAAGGTAAAATGAATGGAGAAAAGTACAGAGAAGTCCTTTAGGAAAACCTGCTGCCCTCTGCAAGAAAGCTGCAACTGGGACGGAAGTTCACCTTTCAGCATGAAAACGACCCAAAGCACACAGCCAAAGCTACATTGGAGTGGCTAAGGAACAAAAAGGTAAATGTCCTTGAGTGGCCCAGTCAGAGCCCCATAAACCCAATCGAAAATTTGTGGCGTGGCTTGAAGATTGCTGTCCAACAATGCTCCCCAAGTAACTTGACAGAGCTTGAACAGTTTTATAAAGAAGGGTGGTCACATGTTGCCAAATCTAGGTGTGCAAAGTTGGTAGAGACTCACAGCTATAATTGTTGCCAAAGGTGCTTCCACCAAATATTAACTCAGGGGGGTGGAGACTTATCCAGTTATGATCTTTCAGTTTTGTATTTTTAATATATCATTTTTTTCTCAATAAAAACTTTTTTCCCTTAACAGTGTGGAGTATGGTGGGAAAAAAATCCTCATTTAAATGCATGAAACTCTGAGGAACTGACGCAACAAAATATGAAAAAAGTTCACGGGGGTGTAAACTTTCTATAGGCACTGTATAGGCCTAAGGCAAACTGAATTAAAAAAAAAAACATGTATTGTGATTTAGCTAAACACACGTTACATTTTAATTAATGTATCTATTTATTTATTTATTTATTTACTTACTTACTTACTTATACCCGTATATCTATTACTAAAATAAATAAATAAACCACGCAAATCAATATTAATATTAACGTGAACGCAGACTTCTTTCTGTTAGTTTCATCTGAGTTTCATCTTATTTTGATCCTCTTATACATTTGGGCAAATCTAAACAGAAATAAAACAACAATACAATGACTATTTCCATAATTGTCAGTGACAGGCTTTTTAACTTGTCAGTGACAGGCTTTTTAACTAAATGGGGATGCTGTGATTCGTGTTCTTGTAACTCGACTTAATAGAAAGGCAGCTATAAAAAATGTATCGTAGCCCAACTCCCAGCAGCAGCACAGAGCTTAAGTTCTTAACTGCTCAGTTTTTAACTGACTGGAAATCGTGCTTCTACCTGGAGAATCTGCTCTCTGATCTGTCCTTAGCACTACGGCTTCCGAAAACAGAAATAGCCCTGGTGACTAAATTGTAGTGCGGTGGATAGATTATGGTCTTAGTGTAAAAACAGTCCCTAAAGACTGAAAACCTTTAAAATCCAGATGTATTATTATTATTATTATTATTATTATTATTATTATTATTATTATTATTATTACTATTATTATTATTAGTAGTAGTAGTAGTGGTAGTAGTATTACTTTTTACAATAAAGGAGACGTTAATGATGGTTAAATGTGATTGAAACTTGTTTAGCTTTGGTTGTTTGGCATGCGCGAACTGCGCTGTGTAGGCCTACTGTTCTCAAATAACAGTTTTTTTTTATACTGGTCATGTCACTATTTGTCTATGATTCGATTTTATTTAAGTCACCTTTGGATACAGTGCCAAGAAAAAGTTTGTGAACCCCAATGATAATTATGGAAATTCCATAGTTTTACCACGATAGCCTTCTTGAATATCCAATAGGGTTTATATTAATCAATTCCATGTCTTTTGAAACAAAGTGATGTATGAATTAGACAAACAATGAGTAATTAAGATTCAGGATATGTAAAAAAGTAAGTGAACCCCTAGTTTTATCAGCTAAATTAAGGGGATAATTAGAATCAGGTGTTTAAATAATTAGGTAGATCTTCAGGGGTTAGTTTGGGAGGCCCCCCCTATATAAAGATCAGAAACTTTTTTAGTTTGGTCTTCACCATACAACTATGTGGAAACACATCATGCCACAATCAAAATAAATCTCTGAGGACCTCAGAGAAACAGTTATTGATGCTCATCAGTCTAGAAAGGGTTAGGGATTTGGGGCTCCACCAGTCCACTGTCAGACAGATAGTCTACAAATGGACAAAGTTCAAGACCACAGTCACTCTACCCAGGAGCAGTCGTCCTACCAAAATCTCTCCAAGAACAAACTGGAAAATCATCAACGAAGTCACAAAGAACCCCAGAGTAATATCCAAGGATCTGCAGTCCACTCTCGCCTTGGTTAATGTGAGTGTTTATGACTCAACTATCCAAAAAAACTGAACAAGAATGGTATTCATGGAAGTATAGCCACATTCCTGCCTGTCTGAAGTTCGCCAAAGAGCACATAGAAGATCCTCAAAACTTCTGGAACAATGTTCTCTGGACAGACAAGTCAAAGGTAGAACTTTTTGGCCTCAATGAGAAACGTTATGTTTGGTGAAAACCAAACACTGTGTTCGAACAGAAGAACCTCATCCCAACCGTCAAGCATGGTGGTGGGAGTGTGATGGTTTGGAGTAACGAAAGTGGGTCATGCAGCAAGACAATGATCCTAAACATACAAGCGGATCTATAAAAGAAGGAAGGAAGCCCTCAAATGTCACCGAGTTGAAGCAGTTTTGTAAGGAGGAATGGGCCGAAATAACTCAAAACTGATGTGAGAGACTGACCAACAGTTATAGGAAATGCTTAGTTGAAGTCACTGCTGCTCAAGGGGGTGCCACCAGTTACTGAATCTAAAGGTTCACATACTTTTTCACATGTGGATATTGAATGTTGAATATTTTATGGATAAATAAATGTTGAAAAAGTATCATGTTTTTGCGTCATTTGTTTAATCAGGTTATCTTTATCTATTATTAGGACTTAGATTAAGATCTAATAACATTTTAGGTTTGAAATATGTGAAAATCCTAAGGGGTTCACAAACTTTTTCTCGGCACTGTAAATGCGATACACTTTCGGTTGGCCAGTATCAAACCAATTGGTTCATGGAATTTAATGCGGCTCTAACGCGCACGTAATTTCAATTGAGTTTAGCACGCCTCTGGAGCACCCGTCTCAAACTGGCCTAACAGTAGACTTTCCTCAGTTTTCGGACTGTTTGGGTTAGCCAAAAGTGCTATAGGTGGGTATCTCTGTAGATTGCTCCAGCGGTACCAAACCTGCTCCCATTACTGATGGTACTCTGTACAGCAAATGAGGTTACCACCTCGATTCACTGGCAATTGCTAGGCTCAGGTCTGTTCACAGTCCTTCCCACAGTGTCTCATTGCCGCCCTGGTCTATCCTTGCTGTGCCATTGCAAAGACTGTCAGGGCTTTGACAGCAGGCTTACCTTAGTCTTAGGACTGTGTCGGTTTGCCAGAAGCGCTATAGGTGGGTATCCCTATAGACTGCTTATGTGGTAACTGTAGGTCCAGACCTGCTCCCACCGGTAAAGGTATTGTACAATGAACGAGGTTACTATCCTGATTTACTACGCAGTTGCTGGGCTCAACTCTGCGTCAGGTCTGATTTGCTAGCAGTCATTCCCGCAGTGTTCCATTGCCACAATGGTACAGCTTGCATTACCATTGCGAAGGCTGTCAAGTCTCTGACAGCAGGCTTTCCCCAGTCTTAGGGCTGTGTTGGTTTGCCTGAAGCTATATATGCTGCAATCACGGACCACAGGACACCGCTGTAGTGTCTCAGGAGGTTGCACCTCTGCTGCAAAAACGGGCTGTTGGCATGATACATCCCCTCCAGTTGGAGGAAGGTTTGTACTCGATGCCCAAGCGGGATGGTGGCCTCAGACCAGTCCTTTACCTCAGGCAGGTCAATCTGTATCTGAGCCAAAGGATGTTCAAAATATCAACAATGCAACAGATGTTTCAGTTAACCAGGCCAGGCGACTGGTTCACCATGGTGGACCTCAAAGTTGCCTATTTCCATATCCCCATAAAAACTGTCACACTTAAGTACCTGCGGTTCGCTTTTCAGGGAACAGCGTACGAGTTCAGGGTCTTGCTGTTTTGCCTCTAGCGCCCCATGTATTTTTGTAGTGCATGGAAGCTATAGTGGCCCCATTGAGACTCAAAGGTATCAGAGTATATTATTTTTTTCAGATGGTTTAAAGATCTACCAGAGATTTACAGTCCTTTTGTTTTGGTTATAACTCATCTGCAGGCAGTGTCCACCACTCACCTTGCTCTGGGATGTCTAGTCGCCACTCTTAATAAGAAACAGATTCACACAGGTTTGTGTTTTGTGCCGCTCTGCTGTGCAGTTACAGATGTAATGATCACACAGATTTGCTGTTATACTAAAGCTGCTACAGTTTCCCAAAGCACACTTTCAGCAAGCCTTGGAATATGGGGTGAGGTTAAAAAGAGAACACACAGGTTTTGTTTAGCAGTGCAGAAATACAGTTTTAAACAAAAAGCTACATACACTACCCTCCAACAACTATTAGGAGGGATAAGTAAATGGGGCATTTTCTGTCGCCCTTTTAGACCCCTTGTTCAGTACTTATCCCAGAACATACACACAACCATCCCATCATCTAATAAGTGGATTGGTACTCAAAATATTAGCCGTTACTATCAATGCAAAATGATTGGTATTGAATGTGTTTTTGAATAAGAATTTGAAAGTATTTAATCTCCTTTTTATCTTTAGTTGCTTTGTTTCATACATCCAGTACTGTAATGTCTTCTTTCTGTCTAATTGCAGGAGATGCTTTGTCTGTTGTCATGTTCAGTTTGAGCATCTGTTTCCATTACTGTCACACAAACTGGTCTCATAAAAGAACAGTGATATGGAGATTACTGCACAGAATGGTATGAAAAAAATGTCACAACATTGCAATGCGTTTCTAAATAGATCCCTTTGAGATGTATATACCAGTAGCTTTGGCACAACATGGTATAGACTCCACATGGAAGATGTTGGAAGGTGTCTAGAGGGATGTTAATCCATTCAGTCATTAATGTTTCAAGCAGTTGGTGTAGAGTGATAGGAAGAGGATCGTGCTGACGAATGTGTTGTACAAGTTCATTCCAAGCATGCTTAATAGAATTTAGATCCAGGGATTGTACTGGCCATGGAGGAGGTCCATCATGCTTCTCAAACCATTCTCCCCCAGTTCTGACACAGTGTGTCTAGTTAAAATCATAGTAAAACCAGTGAGTCTTGGTTCTGTCATTGGTTTATCTTTAAACAGCAACGTTAGGAAGTACAATACAAATTGCTATCTCTGTTCAGGTGCTTATAGTTTGGAAGAACTTAATGAGGTGTTTATCTTTATATGGCCAAAGATTCAACAGGCTAAATTTGGAACAATTTTGCCTATAGTATTAGCGGTAGTAGTTTTGCGATGTGGGTTTATTTCCAATGGGGGCACGGCAGAGACACCCAAAATCATTTTTCTTATAACTTTATCTGGATTGGAACCTAGGCCACGAGTGATGTAAGACTTGTGAAATTAGCCCACAGTTCTTTCTTTCTTTCTTTCTTTCTTTCTTTCTTTCTTTTCTTTCTTTCTTTCTTTCTTTCTTTCTTTCTTTCTTTCTTTCTTTCTTTCTCAGCTTTTTAAATAAGGCAGTTGATTCAATTAAACTAAATAGATGTTTTTTTTTTTTTTTTTTAGAAAAAACCTCTATTCAGGTCAGTTATAATTTAATGATATCAAATTCACCCCTGTTTTAGATAAATTGAACCTCTTTGCACACTCAAGAGTAAAAAAAAAAAAAAAAAAAAAAAAATAAGCATTCTTTCCATTGAGCTAACATCATACAAAGTTCACCCGCAATGCAGGTTTCTATTGAAAAACGTCACGATCAGCAGGCTTGTAGAAAAGAGATTTACCAGGGTCACGCTAAAACACCTGGGCCTCCAGCTCGTCTGGGTGAGTTGCAGGGTCAGTTCCAGGGTACCTGGGTTCATTCTCTAGTTGGCTATATATTTTCCTTCGCACAAATGCACATCTGAAGAATGAGCTTACATTAAACCAGCATTAGCATATAAGAAGAAAGATCACATCCTAGCACATTGTTGTGTCTTTCAGAGGTCTGTGATTTAACGAGGTGCGGTCATCCGTACCGTGACAAGGAGACATTTCCTATGTTGAATTCCTTCATATGTTTAAACATATGCTGTGGAAGGGTGGTGGGTAATTCACTGACACAGGAGACAGACAGGTGAATTTGGCAACACCGCACAGGTGCCCAGTTTTATTTCAGGGTGCTGTTTTTTCTTTAGTCCCACAGATGGCGCTGTGGGTCCGTGGTCTGATTTACCAACGATGGTAAACAGAACCACGGGCATACCAAGCGATGGTACACAATACCGGCGCCCTTGCAGGTGCTTCGAAACAATAATTCAAAAAAGAAGGCACAAAGAAACAGGGAAAATAAAACAGTAACAAAAACTACAAAGAAAAGGTGCTGCACTTTGCAGCGATATCCCGGTCGCCGCTGCCCATGCGACCCGGATCACCGTCCTACACTGCCGGCTCACTAGCCTGCTCTGATATACTAATCAGGGGTCTGCCCAATGGTTCCCCGCCCTCAATGTCTCGCTCTGAACCTCTGTTTCTTTCTCTCCCACTGGTTCTCGGTCGTTGAGCAGCGCTTCCGCACTCTCAGCGCGTTTAACAGGGCAGATCTGAGGAAACAACAGAGCGTTAATTTATAGGGCTAACAATCTCCCAAGACGTGCCTCTCAGCCATTCAGAGAGGGGGAAAGTCCACACACCCACTTTCCCACCTCCCCGTGTCACTGCCATGACTCACAGACGGTTGTTGGACGACTGCCGCCCTCTTCCTGCAGCCCATGAACACTCCAGCAGAGTCAGCACAGATCTCTCTCTGTTACATATACATTCAAGGTGCAATCCAAGAGACCGATGTTTAGATAGAATGTGTCAGTCTGTGCCTTTGTTGGTTTAAATTCAGCATTGAAGCATTTATTTTGTCGTTATTGTTTAGCATCTCACAAAGTGAAAATGGCTGTTCCAATAGGATATATTGGAGGTCTATTGCCTTTAGGTTCCCAGATCGATGCAAAGTCCTCTTATTTGGTAGCTGTTCGGACCCAACGTATAGTAATCCTTTGAGATCCACATCACTATACATACAGTAAAAAGTAAGGCCACCTCGCAATCAACGCAGGCCATATCTGTAGTGAAGCCACCCCAAATATATCAAACCATTGTTAAATTACGTCTCTAACAAGACCAAGATGCTTTAAAATGCCAACCACTGAAATCCAACGTGATGTAACTCATTTGCACTTTTAATTTAGAAAACAAAAAATAACATACAATAAACAATAGGGGTCCCTGAGTGGATCACCTGGTAAAAGTATGGCCACGTGGTGTGCAGGGTGGGTCATACAGTAAAGGGAGTGCTGCTTTGCGTCCTGCTGTGTAAAGTCACTGGTCTTCTCTGTGGATTCCGGAGGGAGAGTTGCATTGGCTCTGGTGCTCCCACGGGTTAGTAAAACTGGCATGGATTGTTTCTTCTCATCGTGCTGCAGTGGACTCTACTTGCCAGGCATCTGGTGAGCTGATTAAGGCCATATTTTGTTCTTCCCTTTCTGGCCTTAATAGTAATAATTCACTGCATATAAATCCATTCATTAACAATATGTAACTATCCCAACTCGTCCCGTTTAGCCAGCCTTGTATTATCACTTGGTATTTCAAAGGGTTTTATTCCAGAAAACTCAGATTTATCTGCCTTTGTTTTCCATTCACTGGCACCGAGTCTCATTGCGGTAATGATTATTTTAAATACATCAAATCCACTCTAAATGGATTCCCACAGCTCTGGATAAAAAGGTGCCAGTTGGCCTGTCTTTCACTTGCAGGGCATTACAAGGTTACTCCATTGAGGCTTTTACAAAGTGGTGTACGCTGGCTGGCAGACAAGGGGTTAATCCTTCAGGACGAGCTGTTGTCTTTCTCGGCGAATACTTTAATTGGTGTTTGGAGCAAGCTCGACCCCTCCCCCGTCATCACCCAAAGAAATGGGTCTAAACACAGTTTAATTGCAGCTTGGGAATCAAAGGCCTTTTCCAGTTTGTTTTAGGTGGTGTTGATGTGAAGGATTTAATAAAACATGGCTTTCTAGACCCATAAACAAATCAAATGCCCCCCCAGTTTATAATTAGAGATCCCAGGCTGTTGTTGTTTTGGCAGCTTGTTGAGACAGCCTCACTGCTCGTGGTATTGAAAGAGAGGACTGTAATCCCCAAGTGTTAATGAAGACACCAAGGTGAGCATGGAGCTGGGGAGGGACTCTGCTGCAGTGCAAGAGGGATTCAAGTCCTGCCAGCAGTTCCTGGTGTCATAGTTTCTTAAAATATAGCTGTTATCATTTGTAGTTACAGTATCGCCTCTATTGAGTGTGTGTGTGTAGATTGATGAAAGGGAGAGTAATGAGTTTCAGGCGACAAACCTAGCTTTTGTTTTCTTACCTCTTTTTGTTTTCTTGATGTTTTTTTACTTTGACTGTTTTCCCTGCCACAATGCTGTGAACTCACTTTCTGTGTTACAGGTAATAGGACCGCACCTGTGCCTTGTACTGCCCTGGTACTGTCAGAAACGTATGTGGGCTCAGGTTACTTGTAGCACAGGATGTTAATGGAGAAACCAAGTGCTATTGTTTCATATTCATCTACGTGGCCTTCATACTAAAATGCAATTTACACCAAACAAGCACACTAATTAAATAAGCCTTGTTTTGTAACATTTACAGCTGCAGTGATTTTTAAAATTTTAAATGAAGTGATATCTAGGAATTAAATTTTTGTGTAAATCTGGACAAATGGCTTCAAAGTAAAAATAAAAATAAAAAAATAAAGTAAAATACTCACAGCAAAGGAAAAAGGGACTTGTAAGAATGTTGGTATGCTAATAATACGTAAGAAAACGTTGGTAAGTACACCACTAAATTTCATCATCAAACTGAAATTAAAGTGGTTTATTCAACTGACTGAGGGTAATCTAGAGCTGCTACTGCATTTTTTAACATGTGTAGGGCAGTTCTGTGTTAATAACCATTGTGTTAAAATGTATTCTGGTATTTATAATTACTGTTGGAGCCGCTGCTATGTTTTTACCATATGTAGGGGTGTTTTGTTAATTTAGTTTGCCACTTAGTTGATTAAAGTTAATTTATTATTATCATTTATTAAAACACACTTCCCTATTGCTTTCCTTTTTTTCTGTTTATTTCATATGTTGATGCATGTCCATCATGACAAGTAATAAATATATTTGTATTTATTGATTCATATCATGATTGTCTTGGCATATTGTGTCTGGTGGACAACTCCTGTACTCATATTTGTGTTTGAAAGGTTTTAAAACTGTCCTGTACATGGGAAAATGGTATATTTAACTTACTATTCAGATTGTAACTGTAGCAAAAACACAGATTTAAACATCCTGGAAAACCTGGATTAACGTGCTGTAGTGCTTGTTTTTATTTTATTTTAAACAAAATGCATTTGTGCAGCTTGCTTAGTCATTCAGGCTTGAGAAAAACAAAACCGAAAAAAACTTTATTTAAACTAAAACGTACCTAGTAAAATGATCTGTATTTGCTTTGAAATCTGCTTTGCATTTCCTTTGCAAATTGCTGGACTTTTTTCTTGGATGTTTTCGTTCAATTGAAAGTGTAACACATTTCTGTTTCCCAGTTCTTACTATTTCAGTAGGCTAACTGCGCTTTTTAAAGCTGGTTTCTGGTTGCGATATAGGCATTGTTGAGTGAGTGCACATACTTCCAGCTAAAAGTGAAGTGTTGGGTTGACCGGTCAGTTTGTAAGTTTGGTGTGTGTAAATGTGAGGTTCTGCTGAATATTTTTCAAATATTTAGGCTCCTACAATTACACCAGGAGAATCTTTATCAAGAGGGATGCTAACCCAAGTTGCATCTCTTAGAAATTCTTTCACACTTCACAATGCAAACGGCTTTAGGAGGCCAGTGAGATTGTCAGATTAAATTGTGTTATACATCAGGTGTTGAGAGAGACCTAGCGTAGAATAGCTTTTTAATTTTTTCAACGCTACAGAGTTTTTTGTGTTTTTTTTGCCAGATATCATTTTTTTCTTTCTTGCGTTTTTTCAAATCCAACATTTCATCTCATGTCCACTTCTTAGAACCGGCGAAGCAAAGGAATGCCTTAAATCCATGCATATCACCTCGGTAACAGACATCCCACTTAGGCTGTAGGCCAATTGTTTCTTCAGTTCTTCTAAAGCATTTCTTTCAATTGGTACCTGTAGATGTTCTTAGATTGTGTAAAGCATATTCTACCTTCACCAGCTATATAGCTCAGCCTGAGCATGGTGCAGGAACGCTGATGGGTTAGTCCTGTTCTCATTAGTTGGAAAGCATTGATGCAACAGGTTAAAATGTAAAAAATAAATAAAGTGGATTACGGGTGATGATTTGTAGTTCTTCTATTTTAAACATTTTTTGGTATTAAATTGGTTACTTGGGCTTTTAAATAGTAGTAGTAATAATAATAATAATAATAATAATAATAATAATAATAATAATTCCTTACACACAATTTGCTATTGCTTTTCATGTATATGTTGATTATAACTCGTTTTAACTGAGACAGTCCAAGATCACACTGAATTAATGGTATTGGTTGTAAAATAACAAAAAGCTCAGTGTATAAGACTTAGAATGGTATTTGATATGCTTTCAAAAAACACATTTCTTGAAGGGAAATTGTTTTACAGTTCTCAGATCAATGCAATCTCTAAAGTGCAATTGCAATAATTTAAAAAATATATCAATGATTAAGAGCTGGTAAGAAACAGTCGTATGTGAAGCTGCAGGCAAGTGAGCTAACCTCAGGGGATCAATCAGTCTAGAGCTGCATGAACAGAGCACTGTGCTAAGGAGTCCTGGTGCTGCTTCTGATGAACATGCTTCTCATCTGCTCCAAGCATCTTCACTGAACTGCTTGTGATGAACATGCTTCTCATCTGCTCCAAGCATCTTCACTGAACTGCTTGTGATGAACATGCTTCTCATCTGCTCCAAGCATCTTCACTGAACTGCTTGTGATGAACATGCTTCTCATCTGCTCCAAGCATCTTCACTGAACTGCTTGTGATGAACATGCTTCTCATCTGCTCCAAGCATCTTCACTGAACTGCTTGTGATGAACATGCTTCTCATCTGCTCCAAGCATCTTCACTGCTGCTTGTGATGAACATGCTTCTCATCTGCTCCAAGCATCTTCACTGAACTGCTTGTGATGAACATGCTTCTCATCTGCTCCAAGCATCTTCACTGAACTGCTTGTGATGAACATGCTTCTCATCTGCTCCAAGCATCTTCACTGAACTGCTTGTGATGAACATGCTTCTCATCTGCTCCAAGCATCTTCACTGCTTGTGAAACTGCTTGTGATCTTCACTGAACATGCTTCTCATCTGCTCCAAGCATCTTCACTGAACTGCTTGTGATGTTCTACTTTATTAGAACCGGTTATTTAATTAAATCCAGTCAATCTTGTGTACATAGTCCTTGTATTAAAATTAAGATTCCATTTCATAAAGGTCATCTTTAGTGAGGAAAAATAGATGTATCTTACAAATGCAGATGGAGCTTATACCTGAAGGAAACTATCTGTTTGGAAACCCAGATGTGCTTTTTTTTTTTTTTATTACCAGCTTCCTGAATAGACCAGATCAACAAAACCACTGCCTGTCAACCCCTTTTAACTGGGAGAACAACCTCAAACTCTATTAAAATCATTTACTGCCTTTGGTGATCATAATATTTCCAGATATGTATATATATATATCTATATATATATATATAATAATATATATATATATATATATATATATATATATATATATATATATATATATATATATATTACCACATCGTATGATTTTTTTATGATCATCTATAAGTCTCAGATACACAGAGGATTTAAGTCTGCTTAAAAAGTACAGTGCTTTTAAAGACTGCCTGTCTAAGCAACCTGCTCAGTTTATTAATCAGTATATATAAAAACACACTATAAAATGTCATTGCATCTGCCCCCAAATGCAAGAACCTTAAATAAATCTGAGCGCATAGAAAAAAAGCAACACAATGAATCTACTTTTAAAACCCAGATACCACACCAGTCATATAAACATGCACTGCTAAATCCCTTACCATGGGTACAGAGCCAGATTTGCTTGAAAGCCTGGCTTTTACATTACAAAAAAAATAAAACATATATAAAATAAGGGTGTGGAGGGTTTGATATATGCAGCATGTTAACTCTCCATAAACATTGCTTTAACCTTGCATAGCCTTTACTTTGCTAATGGGATACGTACCAAACATGCTATATAAAATGTACTATGAATATGATTTTTGTTTCTTTTTTCCCCCCTGAAATTACCTCTATAAAACTGGGATCACGTTTCTTGGTAACTTCTATAATATGTTGATGTAAGTGGAGCACCGAATTGGGAAGGGGGGGGGGGGGGTGGATTAAGTGGACAATGCCTCCTCCCTTACTCTGTCTGTCCGTTGTTTCACATTACAGCTAACATGTGTTTCTCGAATACCTTATTACATTTCAAATGCCCCCTGCTGGCTTGCCACCTTGAAGTGATATTTTGGAAAGTGTGTGGAGTATATAAATCAATCCCTTGAGAGGGCTCTAGGATTAAATAAGTTGGATCTAGTTTCCTGGACCCCCATTCCCCCTCACCTTTGTTCTGCCAGGTGATTCAGGATTTTACATTCTTGAGATGTTATTTGATAAATAGGATCTGGGTATTCAGTGTTGATTTTAGAGGAAATGTTTACTAGAGTACTAGCAATAGATAATCACATATAAAAATAAACAATGCCATGCTCCTGAAGATCTCTTTGAAGTTCTCAGGCTTTGCCAGGCTTGGAAGCTTATCATAGAAAATCATTTTAACCAGTGCTGCTGCAGAAATGTATTAAAAATGTATGTAGAGCTTCGTAGCCTTCCTGGTGCTTTGATAGAACGGACGGTTAGCTCTTGTTTCTTCTTTGTTGATTGGTATTTTTCAGAAATTGACTTGATTTAAAAAAAAAAAAGTTTATTGGAATTTATCAATGCACAGACCCAGAGCCTAATGACAACAAAATCTCTGGATACGCCTATAGAAGTTTACCACAGTTCATTTGCATGCTCGTTTTGCAGCTTTCCAATGCCTTTCTCATGGTATACTTTACATTTACCTTAGCTTACCATGTATAATATGCTTTACCAAACCTCTCTGGGCTTTACGATGCTTACCTAGGCTTTACCATACTTTCACTTTGCACTGCTTGGCTTTTAATAAGGAAAACTTGTCAAATGACAAAGGGCTGTAATTACAAAACAGCCTATCACTATCAAACAGCCATGTCCAGTCGTAAAATACATTTTTTATTGCAATATTTTACTTGTGATGCATTATTAGTGTCGGATCTAAATTCTGAAGAGTAGAACTGCAGTATAACTGAACTTATAAACTCAGCAGTAGGATCGCTGCATGGGAGAGGCTTTTAAGGATGGAAAACCACCATCATATGAAATTCTAATACTGTCAGAATCTTGCCATTAAGCAGAGTTAACAGTTCAAATCTATTCTGTGTGTTTGCCAAGAGCTTTAGGGTATGGTACAGTATGTGTCTCCTTTTGGCTGGCCAAGTGATTTTTCTCTATGGTCCCATCTCCTACAGTGCACATTGTCGTGGCTACAGGTGGCTAAAGGCTAAATAAATAGCTATTCACACTGACTAGCTGGCCAGGTATTTTTGTTAAGTGGCTATAGCTAGCACAATAATAATCCCAATCCCAAATCTGTGTTACACTTTAATTCACTATATGAGTCTGAAACGTGCAGTCTTTAAACGAATGGCAAAGGTGATACCTCATATTGCATTAGGTTAAAGAAATTTCTGTTCTTTACTCTCAGGAAGTCTGTCGCTGTTTTACACCCTAGGTCATTTTGCCTGTGTCTTTAGTGTCAAAGCATGCTACTGGCTGTGGTTGGTTAATAAGAGAAGCTGGTTAATGTCAGGAAAGAAGGCCCTAAGGGATGTGGACAATTTCACTCTGCAGGTTAAATGACCAAGGAATAAAATAAGAAGACACATTTTGTGTAACATGTTTTTTTTTTTTTTCAAAACTGCACATTTGAGACCTATGTAGTGAATGGAAGCGCACAACAGGTCAGATTTGATGTTGTCATTTGGGGGTGGAGACCACACCAAGCCCTGTGGTGTAAGACCCAAAACTCATTTCAAAACTGAGAAAGACTTCTAGTGGAAACATGTCAAAGGATTTTTATATGTTTCTGTTAGTATTACTTTTGGAAATTATTTAGCACAAGCTATTGTGAGCATCAGAATCTGGAGGTGCCTGTCCATTGTCTTTAACACTTTAACCTAAAGACCCGCTTTTCTTATTGTTATAAAAAAAAAAAATATGGAGGCAGCAGTGTGCCTGTCTGTGTGTCGCGCTGTTCCATGTAAGGTAGATGTAGGTTGCTTTCATGATACAGATGGCTGTAATATGTATTCACAGCAGGGGGTGTTTGTTGCTGACATGCTTGCAAAGAATGAACTTGAAGAATACCACACTTGGCACTGTTCCTTTTTCTTTATTGTAACAACAGACACACTGCATCATTTAACTAATGTTCCCAGAGATTTACAGATGTGATGAATGAACTATAGTTTTCAGTCTGGCAGGGAGGTTGGGTGCCTGATTGTGTCCTTGTTTGGTAAATGCAGTGTTTTTGCCTCGACTTGCTCATAGTGTGCGTCTGATCTAATTCAACTACAAATGGCTCTTGGGTGAATTATTCTCTTTTAAAAAGGCATCATTAATAAAGAATTGCACATTAATATTCCGTGCTCCCCTTAACCCTATGAAAGAAAAAAAAAGGCTTCAAACCACAAGCTTGAGTGAACTTGCCAAAATAAGACACCAGGATTAATACAATTATAATCATTCTTCACACTGCTGTGGGGGAAGAAAAAAAAAAACATTCACCAAAAAGCAGTGAAAGGCACCAAATGTACAACAAGATTCCCCAAAAAGAACAGTATGCCCATGGAGACAGTCCATCAAAGAGCAAACAGACAAACCCAGGGCTTGAAGGAATGAACTAGGTTGAAGGTACTGAAGTTAGCCTACAAGAAGGAAGAATTAGAGGGGGACTTGATTTAGGAAAATTCAGTCTTTAAAAACAAGTTCACCAGGTTAATCCTGCCAATATGCAAAGCTCAGCACAGAAACTAGGACCAGGTGACATGGTTGGAAATTAAGTGTAGACAGACTTAGGACAGAAAGTTGGAGACAGACTTTTCATACACAGAGAGTAGCAAGGGTATGGAATGGGTTACCTAGCCTTGTTGTTCATACTGAATCGTTGGGATCCTTTAAGACCCGACCTTGACAAAGTTTTGAGATCAACCAGCTACGAGGAACCCAACATGAACAGGTGGGTTTAAAGGCCACCTTTAGTTTTTAAATGTTCTTATTCTAATGGTCTTATGTAAGATCACAGGTCAGGGTTTGATAATATATCACTCAAGAATGTATTTGTTTTGAGCCAGCTTGGATTCTTTGTTGAAACACAGGGATGGAAATAAGACTCCCCTTGCATAGCAGTTTGATCCATTCCTGATTTTACTTTGACTTTATTAAGACACACCTGAGCCTGTTACCTTTACACGGTTTCTAATCAAGCATGTTCTGCTATGCAATAGGAGTTTTATTACCATCTCTGAAACTTAATAAAACCTATTTCAGAGGCTTTGCCACCTAATGTGAAAACTTTAGATTTACTCTGTGTGTCTAATCAGCTGCATTTAACTGTGCTTGACAGAGTGGGGCAGACACTGGGAGCACAATAAGGACTCACAGTAGACATCTTATTTCTAACTTGCTCGTGGTGAATCAGAAAGACCTGTATTGATCTAGTACTGTAAGTCTTTGACCCACTGCATCCTTATTGAAGGATTGTGCCAATCATCCGGGTCCTATATGACTGACATCTGACTTAGCATCCGTCAACTCAGTCAGGCACAGATTTCTGTACCTGATCAGGTACAAGCAGTAAATAGAAAGTTATCACATTAAGTGGCAAAGCCTATGAAACATATCGCACATTTAACAGGTTTGATAATATTTCAATGAAGAAAACCAAGTCAAAACAGACACTTTCTTCTAAAACAAGTGAGTGTTGATAATGGTTCTACCACCACCAGTGGCAATTAGTGATGTAGCAAAGTCCATATGGCTAGTTTGTCTTCATCGTAGAGAAACACCAGACTCCAATTACACAGGGACACACGACACCCCCTGCCTGGCGGATGGTACCCTTTTAATTTTGTTTTAAAAAAATAATTTAATTAAATCCACTGTAACAGCAGTTGTGCTAATTGGCCAACTGGCTTCTCAAGAAGGAAAATGTAATGGAATAGCCATGCTGTTTTGAGTTTGACCATTAGGGTTGAAACGAAGGTTACTGCGTGGTTACTTTGCCCTGTGCTGCTCTGTATAACGCATGCGCTGGTATTATTTGAATTGGCAACCGCGGTTTGCAATTAGGAAACCTTGACGTCAATTAAGCAGGAATCGCTAGCAAAGCAACCCCCTGGCTTACAGGCTGCAGGGAAGGAGATCAGAGGAAACTGTATCTGCCGAAGACGCTGGAAAGCAGTAAGAGGTCATAGTACACGCACCACACCCTGGAACGCGTGCCTGGCTCCATGGAGCTTTACAACTTATCTGATCTGACTCCCAGCCAGGTATCAGCATTTAAAGTCTAAATACACAGTTTTATTTTGGATGCAGTCACTTTTCAAAGGAGAAAAATGCACTTGTGCTTGAATGCTGTAGTACGGCAAATTAGCTGGGACTTAAAATGCTGCATTTTTTTAAATAGGAACCCTGAATTCCTTGCACGAGAGAATTTGTTTTTCAGTATGTTGGTGCTGTGACAAGACACTGATGCAAAAAAGGTGTTGCAAATTTAGAACTCTGTTACAAAATTGTGATATATATATATATATATATATATATGTTTTAACACTTTAACACTTATCTCAGCCCTGACTGGAGGGCATTACCATATGTCTTGAAGACACTGAGAAATATTTTGTCGAAACATTTTTCATTTAATTTATTAAGTTTCCTTTTGTATTTTTTAATTTACTTTTTATTGTTATTTTAAACATTTTAAATAATAGATGTATTTACCAATGTTTTGCTTCCTTTTGGTTGTAAAGCTAGACATTCTATCTGAATATTCTCCAGTCACCTACCATGTGGTAGTTCCACGCATTGCAGCTTCTTGATTGGTGGATGGGTTTTCTAAACTGTCTTACATAATCTTGTCTTGCTTTCTGCTATACAGAGCAATGCTTATAAAACAGCATTATAGCAACCTGGTAAAACTAGATCAACAGTGAAAAAAAAAAAGATTGCTGACATTTTCAGTATTACCACATACCACATAATTATTTAATGAGCTATTCAAACTGATTTTTCTGTTAAATGTCGTAAAAGCAGACTATGATGTTCCTGGTTATCCCCCCGCACATGGCACACTCTAAACCTGGCTGATTATGGATTCTTAGAAATTCTCATTCCATTTTCTTTTGTTTCTGACGTGAGCTGCCCGTGATAAACTGCTGTAGTGTCATACATTCTCTGTGCTGTATGGTTTCTGTTTAAAACACACACAAACTTGCCCAGTTTGCACATAGCTGTAACCTTAAACCCTAACTAGGTAGATGTTTGGTTGAAAACTGCACCTGCAAAACATGCAGGATGTGAGAGACTGGTTGAAAGGCAGGAGAGGGTGCATGCAGGAGCTGAGAGTAGGTGAAAGACAGGATGCTGCATGCAGGAGCTGAGCGCTGGTGAAAGGCAGGAGAGGGTGCATGCAGAAGCTGAGATTGGGTGAAAGGCAGGAGAGGGTGCATGCAGAAGCTGAGATTGGGTGAAAGGCAGGAGAGGGTGCATGCAGAAGCTGAGATTGGGTGAAAGGCAGGAGAGGGTGCATGCAGAAGCTGAGACTGGTTGAAAGGCAGGAGAGGGTGCCTTTGTATCATGCAGTGCTGGCAGCCTTTTTTGCAATAGCCTGTATCCAGTTATTTCAATGAATAAAACAGCAACACGCAAGAGGAATGTCCGTGCAGTTACATCAAGTCTCAAGCCAGAAACAAGCATATCGTAACAGGTATGCGGTTTCATCAAATTACACTGCCTAGCCAGATCTTAGGACACTGGGTCCCTTGATTACTATGGAAGGCTGAACAAATGCTGTAGTTTACTTGAGCATCGTAAGGGATCAAGTGCACCCAACAATGCTCTGCTTGTACCCTGGTGACAATGGCTACTTTCAGGGTGCTAATGCACCCACCCAGTGCACCAAACATCTTCCATGGCCATTGCCATCCCCAGGTTTCAGTCCAGTTGACCATGGCACATTTGTCCTCATGGTCCTCTGCCGAGCTGTCTGCACCAGTTGAAATATTAATGAAAGAATAGATTAACATCACTGGAGACACCTTCCAGAACCTCGTGGAGGCTTTCATTGTTGGTTCTCAAGATATAGCAAAGGATTACTTAACTTTCAGGAAGGTTGTTGAAGTTTCACCTCCTAGGTCATTTCTCCTTGGCGGTGTCTTTGGGGTCAAAGCATGTCAGTGAAATGGGGGAAGCAACAGGTTGATTCATGACAGGAAAGAAGTCACTGCAACTGTTTCATGCACTTTATCAGAAAATATACAGCGCAACTAAAAATAATAAAATTTGACAAACGTTTCCATGATAATTCAGTATGGTACACAAATGACCATATTTTAATGTCTGTATTCAGATATGCCTGTTTAAATAAAATGAATAAACCCCTAAGCACTGCAGTTTGCAGTATTGTAGTGCAGTGCTGTAGGGTTTGAACAGGGTTTTGACAAAGCGATATCCCAGACACCCATACAGTTTAGTCTTGCAGCTCCTCTGCAGGACAACCGTTCTATAGACCAGGTCCCCAACATAGCATGCTGGGGGATTGGCATCACTTTGTCCAGGTAGCCCGAGGCAGGATGTGAGGCCATGTGTATTCTCCTGCTCAACAGCTGTGTAATAATGAGCACCAGGCAGTGCTGTCACGATCTATTGCCATGCCAACCAGCCTGTTTCTGTTCATCACATATCAGAGGTGTGAATTACATCGCTAAAGCCCTGAGGTTCCGTTGTGGCTCAATAAACAAACCACAGGGGACTGACACAACAGGGTAAGATTTAATGTATTTGAATTCATTTAACTGGCTCTGAATAGGGGATTTATGAATGACCTTAGGTGGTGTTTTCATTTGTTGGTATTATTAGAACAATCCTAAAATCTAATCAATTACCTTCATTTTATTGTTGTAATTTTATATCAGAAAGTCCAGAATTCTTATATAATAGACCTAGTATATTATCCAAGAAGTGGTAGAGGTCTGTAAGCTATAACCTTATTTGGTCACAATGTGATCTAATTTTTAGCACATTTCAGTACTTGTGCCTGAGGAAGCTCTAGGGGATTTCAGCTGAGACAGTAAATAAGCAGCACTGCCAGTGCTGTTCAGTGTTTTGTTGTTGTGGGAATGGGTTGAATATCTGTGGAAAGCTACATTCCGTTTAGATTCAAAGTAGGGAGTACAAGTGAGTTTAGGACAGCAGGATGCACGAAAGGGGACCAGGCTGCTGAAGAACAGCACTGTACCTCTGTGAAGACTATGAACAAATACTCCCAGAACAGCACTATACCTCTGTGAAGACTATGAACAAGTACTCCCAGAACAGCACTATACCTCTGTGAAGACTATGAACAAGTACTCCCAGAACAGCACTATACCTCTGTGAAGACTATGAACAAGTACTCCCAGAACAGCACTATACCTCTGTGAAGACTATGAACAAGTACTCCCAGAACAGCACTATACCTCTGTGAAGACTATGAACAAGTACTCCGAGAACAGCACTATACCTCTGTGAAGACTAGGAACAAGTACTCCGAGAACAGCACTATACCTCTGTGAAGACTATGAACAAGTACTCCCAGAACAGCACTATACCTCTGTGAAGACTAGGAACAAGTACTCCCAGAACAGCACTATACCTCTGTGAAGACTAGGAACAAGTACTCCCAGAACAGCACTATACCTCTGTTAAGACTAGGAACAAGTACTCCCAGGTTTAAAGTCCCAAAAGAAAGTTATTCATTTGTATTTTACTTCAAAGTCTCATCTGTTAATTGGAAATCGAATCCATACGATTCCTAAAGCTGCAAAGTAACAACGTGCAACCAAGTGATCTTCACGGAACTCTTAAGACAACTGTGCTGTACATTCCGATCTGTGTGTATAATTAAAAGTTCAGTATACTGAGAAGGGCTTTGATGTTTCAGCACTGTTTGTCAGTGTCTGACAGTGCTGTGCTATACGCTTGTTCCCTGTAATAAAAGGAAACCGAGCATCATGGAGGAAACCATTTCTGGATGGTTCACCTCATATTGTCTTTTGATCCTTCACTGGGGCTGTAAGTTTGATTATAATACAGTACACAGGATCAGAAGAAGAATGTTTCTGTGTGCAAGACGGCAGATCCAATCGACTGTGATAAAGAGCTGAATGTAGGCTGGTTCTTTCTCATGGAAAAATGCACAGAGTTAAATCTACCTCAGCACACACATCTATTTTTTTATTTTTTTTATTTTGTGATCTTCAGTAAAACACTTGATCAGGTGCCCTATTTCGAGCCTCAGTTACACAGTGATATTGCTACAATAAAGCTCTTACATTCATATTTGTTTTGTAATGCATATATTACTATATACAGTGCCTATAGAAAGTCTACACCCCCTTGAACTTTTTTCACGTTTTGTTGTGTCAGTGCCTCAGAGTTTCATGTGTTTAAATGAGGATTTTTTTGTGGGGAAAAAAAGTATTTATTGAGAAAGACATTATATATTAAAAACTTCAAACAGGATTCAAGGTGGGCCTTCTTAAGTAATGGCTTCCTTCTTGCCACCCTACCATATAGGCCAAATTTGTGGAGTGCTTGGAATATTGTTGTCACATGCACAGTTTGACCAGTCTTTGCAATAAAAGTCTGTAGCTCTTGCAAAGTTGACATTGGCCTCTTGGTAGACGCTGATCAGTCTCTTTCTTGCTCAGTCATCTAGTTTGAAGGGACAGCCTGATCTATGCAGGGTCTTGGTGTGCAATACACCTTTGACTTCTTAATAATCGTCATGACCGGGATATTCAAGGCCTTTGATATTTTTTTATATCCATCCCCTGATCTGTGCCTTTCAACACCTTTGTCCCAGAGTTCTTTATGAAAGCACCTTGGTGCTCATGGATGAGTATTTGCTTTGAAATGCACTACCCAGAAGAGGGAACCTACAGGAACTGCTGAATTTATCCTGAATTCATGTGAATCACTACAATTTAACACAGGTGGAGGCCACTTAACTTGGTTTGTGATTTTGACGGCGATTGGTTACACCTGAGCTAATTTAGGATTGCTATTATAAGGGGGTGGACACTTATCCAACCAAGCTGTTTCAGTTTTTATTTTTAATTAATTTTCTACAAATTATTGTTTTCACTTGGAAGTTGTGAGGTAGGATGTGTAGATAAATGAAAAAAAAACAACTATTTAATGCATTTTAAATCCAGGCTATAAGGCAACAAAAGGTGAACAATTTTGAAAGGGGGTGTAGACTTTCTATAGGCACTGCATAATGCACATGCATGCATGCTTTCATTTTGAAGGCTTTTGTGACAAGTCTACACGTTATCATCTGGCTGATAATTGAAATTGGTTGTTTGTTGCGGCACTAGTATTCAGTAGTGCAGCAAACACTGGTTGAAGTGCATTCGCTGACAGAAACGACCCTGTTCATATTTGTTCCTATAACAGTTTTATATGACTGTATCAAAATATATCATGCAAAGGAATCCAATGCATAAAAGACATTTAAAATAAAATTAAAAAAACATTCTAGCGTACAGTAGTCTTTCTGTCTTTTATTTAATAGATACATTGATGGGGTACCAGGTTTATGTATGTATTTATTTATTAATTTTATTATAGCATGGTATGAATTTGTACATTTGTTTTCCAGCTGATTCAAAGTTATAGAGTGTTTGAATATTCATTTAAATTTTGAAAGAAAATGTGAATATAAAAATCCCAGCCCTGGTGTTAAGCGCCAACCATTCCCACTCCAGTGCACCAGGTTATAAGGCTGCCTGTCTGCTGGGTGTGGGATTCTCCTCCTCTTTGCAACAAGGAAAATATTCCCCACACTGCACCCCTTGCTGCCTGGAACTCTTGTTAGGCGTCCTCTTCCAGCCGGTGGCTATTAAAGTCATGATGAGATTAATGTTAATTCATCCTTGTATTCCTGCATAAGTTGTTTTCGCTGAAGCTCTCCCAGTGTGTACTGTATGCAGACTAGCTGGGGCTAGCCATTCAAATTATTAGCTACGGTGTTTCATTTCAAAAGGAGAGAAATCCAAACAGAGGAGATCAACCATCACATTTATATTAATCTGGCCTATTGGGAAAAAAATGCAACAGAAGAATGAAGACATCAGCACAGCAGTAAATAGTCTCTTTCAGTAATCAGACTGCTAATGCTTTGTTATCCCTGATGAAAGGAGGTGCTCGTAAATCCGTCTTGCGTGCCTTGCGATTCCTGATATATCTGCTTATCCATTTGTGGTGAAACTTGCTGAAGACATTCCTTAGTAAAGGTACTGGGGCACAGTTACCTACTAGGGACCTACTTTTTATGGATCTTAGGAACCACTCTCCTAATATGATGCAACTTTGCATGAACATTTGTTGCTAGAAATTAGATGACCCACTGATCTATACTACTGACAGTTTATTGTCTGAATTATTGAAGGCTTTATCGTAGCAACTACTTGTCTGGTTTAGATTAAACTTTATATTCGCATTAGTTGTTCACAAGATGTTATTCCACATCTAGATAGATAGATACAAATGTATATTACAAATAAACATCATTTTAATTAAAACAGCAGTAGAAGAAGTCTGTAAAGTCAAAATGTGTTCTTACTGTTCAATGGGAGGAGATGTCCAGACAATATTGTTTTATTGCCATGTTCTCAAAATCCCCTTTTAAGGTCTGTGAAGTACATCTTGATACTACAACAGCATAAATCATTGACTAAATAAACAGCAGTCATCACAGATCATTGTGAACACCTCCTGGAGTCACACAGCGTTGAGTTGACTCAGCCGAGACACGGGTCTGCAGTGAGTATGGCGGGTCGGGAAAGTTCACTGTCCCACACTGTTCAGATTTACAGCCAGTTTGTTCCTGGCTTGCCCTCTTTCCTTCTTGAAGCCGTCAATCATCTCTGCCCAGTAGAGAGCAGCTGTGCTAAGTGCACCGTTCCAATACCTCTTTTTCTTATCACGTTAAACTATTCTTTTTTTTTTTTAATCAGTTATTAATCGCCATGACTTTTATTATGAAGCAATTTGTCAGTCAGTTAATCACCATGAGTACATACTGTATTTTGAGTTTTTAACTCTCAAGTTTTTGGGATTTCGAGTTTTGGTTTACGATGTGTGCATTTGACGTTCAAATCCAAATCTAAAAGTTCAAAACACAATTAATTGATAAAGTGAAATATTTAATTGAGGCTTGATAAAAGTTTAAGATTTTTCAGTTAGGAGCTTTCGCATTTTGGATTTAAACGTCGACAGTACTCCATTTTGCCCTTCTCTGTGTTGACTAATGTGACTGGGCTATTTTAATAAAATTCCACGCTAATTGTTTTAATCATGTTCCAAAACTCTTCTGAACCAGGAGCTCAATTTCTGTTTACATCACTCTGATTTACTTTTGGATTATGGCCCCCTTTATAAAGATTGTTATCAGATCCTCACCATGATTAACATCCTGAGGAAGTTAGCGGTCAGACAGCTCTTGTATTCAGCCTGTCTTGTTTTTTATTGGTTCTTTTTTTTAACAGTGGCAAAAGAATGCAGGACTGTAGGGCAGAGATCAAGACACTCAGGGCTTGAGCATGGTAATTCTACAGGAGTTCCTTCTGATGTGGTGGCTGGGCTACTGAATACCAAAGGGTTACTGCAGTACAGCAAGTGAAGTAATGCATAGCAAAGGTTATAGGAAACATGGGGAAGCACAGGCAGGCAGGCATGATAAATTACTGGAAGCGAATATAAGGCGTTCTCAAACCCATGGTAAAAATGGGCAAAAGCATTGCACAGTGACCCTTTATACTGCAGAACAGGTTAAAGAAGGGATCTACCTAATTCGCGATTTCTCAAAAAATGGGAAATTGAGGGGTCACCGCGAAATTCACCTCTTTAGGGGCCATTGCATTCTGGACTAGTATGGAGAGAGAGAAAAAAAATTTAATGAACTACTGCACACCGCAAGCAACACAAACTGCGTATTTTAATTCTGTATATATATTTTATTCCTTTTCCTGTGTTAACATTTTAATTTACTGTTCACATGACAACGAGCCCATCAGTGTGTCTGTACTGGCTTTTCTGTGACCTGTACTATACAGTAGAAGATGGTACAAAGTCAGTGTTGCATTATTATTTAGATTTAGGTTGCCAAAATCAAATTTTCAGCATTGGAGGTAAAATACTAAAAATGGACAACAAAGCAAAAAAAGCAAAGTATATTTTGTCTGAGGATCGCGTGAAGAAATTTCCCAAAGAAACTTTACATACAGATTGCAATCTTGTAATGTGACTTTGGAGAAAATACAATTGATCGCTATTTAGCTTCAGAGTACCCATTAAACAAAAGGCTGCTAGTGAGGATGCTAAACAGAACATAAAACAACCAATGTCAGAAAACAAACTTGAAAGTCAGTGCTGACAAAAAGTATTCCTTTTCATTCCATATCCTACCCGGGAAAAATATGTAAATTCTCCATGATTTAAGTAGACCCTTAGTTATAAGGCATTACAGCAATGGCTCTCCTTTGCCCCATAATGCCATTACACAAGCACTGGTATTCTTGTTATAAGGCGGAACACAAATTCCATGGTCTCTTAGGTATGGCTTGTGACCATAATTTTGTAATTGGGGAGCACTGTATAAGCAAAATTACTGTGTAAATGTACCTGGGAAAACTGTTACAAGGTCGGCGTGCAAGTTAACAGCAAGCCAGTGCTGCTGTAGGTCACTTCTTATTGCCTACCAGCGCACATGTGGAAATGTGTGTCGTGTATCTGTGTCCAGGGATAGGCTTGTGTGATTCGATGTATGTGGGATTCATGTGTGAGAAGAAAGATTTAAAAAACACAACAGAGGGTCATTTTTATTTTTATTTTATTTGTAATGCATTGTTTGGTAAACTCATTGTACTGTATTAAAATAAATGGCTGCTCTATTTTTATAATCCAAGAAAACATTTAAAAAAATGGATCACTAAATGAGAGGAACATTATGTAATGTCTTGGTGTTTACAATGCACTGCATGCTAGAGCAAACATGTCTGAGTCTGCAGACACACTATAGTTAAATAAATTCACCTAAATAAACAACATCTCTCTTTCTCTCTCTCTCTCTCTCTCTCTTGCTTTCTTTCTACCTTCCAGACACAGAACCGGATGAAACTGATGGCTGATAACTACGAAGACGACCACCTGAAAAGCTCTCAGCATTCCGACCAGACCAACCACAAGACCTCCCCAGACCAGGTGAGGCTCTCTCAGTCTTTATTACCTCAGTCAGCCCAGCTTCCAGCCTGGGAAACTCACTCGAGTGCCTTACTTCCCAGCCACCTCTCCAAACCCATTCACTGTGCACTGAGGCAGCCTGGTGGATTGGCTATTGATTCCTGGGCAGAAGTAACGCTCCCTTTCTTTTTTACCTGACACCACTTACAAATACACCTGCAGGATTGAATGAGCTTTCATGAGATGCCAGAAACTGTGCTTCTAAAAAAGAGTCTTTATGAAGCATCACCAAACACAGTGTACATTTTAGAACGTTCCCTTGACTTGCTGTAGTCGACTCCTCTGTGTACATACTGTAACACAACCCATCTAAATCAACGGCTCCCAAAGTATTCTCCTCAGAACAGATTGGTCTGCATATCTGTGGAAGAGGCTGCAACAGTAACTCATGACAAGGTTGTAAAAGACCAGAGGTTTCACTAACACTTCAGAAGATTTTTCTAAGACACTGCATTAAAGAGTAAGTAGCGGCATTATGAAAAATACAGCGTTATACATCCACACATGTTGCTACAACTGTTGAAATAACGTACCTGCAATTTTTCTTTTCATTGTTAACATCCTGACAACATTTTACCAAAACTTTTCAAAATGTCCACTGTAGTGCACTGGGGCTTGAGAACTGTCTTCCTAAATAGTTTTGAAAAGAGCTTTGAAACAGACTTTAAAGTTATAAGTGTAAATAGTTGAAAGGATGTTGACAGTGAAATGAACAAGTACAGGTACGTTATTTAAACAGTTGTAGCATAATGCTGTAACTCTATATTTTTCGGAACCCCCATACTTACTCTTTAAGGTTTAGTACTGTAATTTTCTAAATATAATGCGTACACTTTGTATAGCTTGCGATGACATTGGGTACATTCCTTGTGTACTAACCTAACTCCATAGTATGTTGTATACCAAAGTCTTTCATGTGCTCCTCATATATAATGCAGCCTGTCCCTGAAATGTGCAAGATTTACATAATCTTAATTTCAGGACTATCATCTACAACCCTGTGTTGACTGTTCTATTCAAATTGTTAAGCCAGTAAAGTATTTGTTTCAAATGTGCATTGAATTATATAGATCCTGTGTCTCTCAATACACAACAGTGTATAGGAATCACAGACAAGAACTCCATAACAACAGACCAGAGACCTTCACACCACACAGGGAGAAACGCACAACTTCAGAAATTCAACGTGCATGATTCTAACAAACATTTCATTTTACGAATACCTGGCAGGAGCTTAATACGGTTCTTGTTTCCAAATTTGTGCCTGTTGGGTTACTTCTGAATTTCTCGATTTTACCAGAGGGCTGGAGTCACGTCATTTTTTCCTTTCTTTTTTCAAAATAAATGCAGGCAGTAGAATGAGCCATTCTTTCAGTTTTTAAGGTATTTTCCATCTGATCTAGTTCAAATTGGCAAACTCCTTAACACTTATTTTTAATGTTAAAATAATTCCATATACATAGGATGAAGTTAACTGCTTATCATTTGACTGCCTTTTGCATAATATTCTGCTTTAAAACAGTTTGTGAATGTTTTAAGCTGCAGTATCTCTTGACCATTCCCTATTTATACATCTTAAATGTGGTTTTTGGTTGTGTAATGAATATGCAGCAGGCTGGGTGAGGTTTGTAGTGCCTGTCAGCAACACAGTCTGCTTCCTTTTCAGAAAAGAACACTCCCAGAATAAAGCCAGTCTTCTAAGTGTTTTAACAGAGACTCACGGCTCCCTGAGTTGTTCACCTGGTAAAGGCATGGCCATGTGGTGTGCAGGGAACTATACAGTCAGGGGAGCGCAGGTTTGTGTCCTGGCTGTGCAAAGCTGATGATCTCCACTGGGATTTCACAAGGAGTGTTGCATTGGCTCTGATGCACCCACAGTTTATAGAGGTAAAAAACAGCAGGACTCCTCACCACACTGCAGTAGACTCTACTGGCCAGGCACCCATTGTGCTCAAGCAGACACCTGCAGGGCTGGCCTTCATCCTCCTCGGGCCAGTAGCAATCTGACATCTGCACTCAAGCTCCTGGGTGTGAGAGGCAATTGGCTTGGTTGTGGGATTGGAGGATGCCCACTGACATTCAGTTCTCCGGAGCTGTTGTGGGAATTTTCTGCAGTCAGGAGGCGTAATTGGACATTCTAAATTTAGCACAAATAGCGCCACACAAATTTCCATCGATCTTACAGATGAATATTGCTGATTAATCTTCTTGATAGGAATACTGCAGCTTCATTGATTCTTTCTTAATTACCTTTCTTAACATTACCTGTGTATAACACTAACCAACTCTTGTTTCAATCCCATGCTGCACTGGGCAAAACCTTGCCATCTCTCAACCAATAGGATGATGAGGAGGGCATTTGGGCATAGCCAATCAGATGCTCTCACAAGCAGCCATTTTGTTCCGAAGGGTGAGCACCTTTTTATAGAACAAAGCTTGCCAAAAACAAACTAATTTGTATTGATTTTTTTTTTTCCCACCAATCACTTGCATCTTTTTAAATTGTTGTTTAATTTCCGGAATTTGCTTATCGCAGCCATGGCATTGTGTTTGCTCCTTTCACCATTGAAATCCTGTTGTGATCAGAAGTTTGTGAACACCTCTTTTTTTATTGTTGCGTTTTGGACAAGGTTTGAAATCAAACTGCACATACAGTATATCCAACAGGCTTCACCTGTATTGAGAACACTTGTATTACTTTAATCAAAGTTAAGTCACGGCTCTATTAAAGAAGGTCACATGGATTACTTGTTGCTATTGACTTTTTATCAAAGAATAAAGTAAACAATCACCGTAAAATTGATGTTCAAAAATTGAGTTACACACAAACCTGGTAAGAAAAACACCCTATTGAGATAATACACCCACACAGAAATCAGAGAATTAATTTGAAATAGATGCTCAGATTGTGTGCTTAGCTGAATAAGAATCTTTACCCCACACAGTGAGTTTACAGAGCAGTTTTCAAAGCTGGGATTGCATATTGTGTATAAATGTCCTCATATAATCTCATTACTCCATGACACCATGGGCAAGGCAGGAATTAATTTACTTGATTTAGTCAAAAAACTAATTAAAACAGTTCAGCCAGTTTAAAGTCTCTAACCCTGGTCTCATAGTCAGCAATTCATATATACAGTTGTAGTCAAAAGTTTACATACCCCAATGGAAATGTATAATTTTTTTAAATTTCTTGAAAACAAATAATTATAGGAAAAATCTTTTGTAGCAAAATTTTTGCTTTTGTGGAGGAGGAAAAAAAGCTACAATTATTTATTTCAGGAATTTTTTTGCAAAACTCCATAAATGCTAATTCAAAAGTATTCATACTCTGAGAAGAAAAATTTAATTAATAACTAGTTGAGGCACCTTTAGCAACAACAGCCTCTTTTAAGCTATTTGGATATTTGCCAATGAGCATTTAGCATGATTCTTTAATGATTTTTGACAATTTTTCAACGCAAAATGTTTCCAATTCTCTTGTGCACAGCCTTCTTCAACTCATACCAAAGATTCTCAGTCAGATTTAGATCGGGACTTTGACTAGGTCATTCCAGAACCTTGATTTTATTTTTAACCATTCTGAAGTAGATTGTGGTGTGTGCTTTGGATCATTGTTGTGTTTGGAACATCCAGTTGCGCTTTAAACCAAGTTTTGTAGCAGAGGGTTTCAGGTGTTTGGCCAGTATCTTTTGGTATGCTATAGAATCTATTTTACCATGTATCAGGGCTGTCAGTTAAGCCTCAAAATAGCAATCGATTAATTTGGCACACAAAATATAATCGTTCTAGTAAATATTGATCATTGTACCACATGTTTTCGGTGCATTCCTCTCCCTGCAAAGTTATTATTTTAATATCATTGCAGTTAAGTAAAAGCTTGTGCACAACAATTGAATGTGAAGGGTTACACATTTGCAACAAGCCTAAAGCAAGTTTAATATACTACAGGAGTGTTACTAAAATATTTATTCCAAACAGATTACAGTACTTTGGAATGTAATCTACGTAAACTAGACACAAGTTTATGAAAACTGTTTTATTCAGGGATAGCTGCAGCATCACGCATTGCATCTTGTTAATACTGTACCACCTAACCTTCACTATCTGTGAAACACACAATGCTGAAATCCCTGCCTAAAACATAATAATAATAATAATAATAATAATAATAATAATAATAATAATAATAATAATAATAATAATAATACATTGATTTACTTACCACAACATGCATACTCACTAGCTGATCCTTTCTCCAAAATTGCGTTTACCATCACTATCGTTTGTTTATTTATTTATTTTTTAAATTTTATTGAATATTGTTCTCCAGAGAAGCCTACACTATGTACACTCAGTTTTCTTCAATGTGCACAATTTATTGCTAGGCTGTTTACCAGGAATACAAGCCTGTCGTCCTGATCTGGATTCAAGGTGGCGCACTTTTTTCTTTTTTTTTTTTTGTTCGTTTATACAGTCAATACACAGAGGGGCATACTTATAAAGCATTTTCAAAACTGATTCGCTGGTAGGATGGGACCAGCAAATCAGATGCTAGTTAACACGAGCAGGAGAAGAAGAGCACGCCCACTGCTTGTCTATGGCTGGGCAGGGCAGAATAACTGTAAATAGCAAGTGTTCGGTGCAGTTTTGTTGATAAACTTAAATAATGTTATTAACTATGCACATTACACAAATGTAATTATGGAATTGATTATCCAATATTTATATTGATGTATATAAGGAGGAATTGAATTGAATTGATTTTCGATTTAATCGTAGCAGCCCTACCATGTATTGGAATTAAACTTCCTGTGCCATTAGAGGAAAAACAGCCACATAGAAGGACATTACCACCTCCATGCCTGACAGTAGGCATGGTGTTCTTTTCTTTGTACACCTCACCAGACTTTCTCCAAACATATTGACTATCAGTGTGACTAAATAGCTCAGACTTTATTCATCACTCCACAAAACCTTTGACCAGAACTCATATCCATCATTCCAATGCCGTTTTGCAAACTTTAAGCGATTGTCCTTGTGACGTTTTCCTAAGAGTGGCTTTTTCCTTGGCCTGCAATTATGGAGACCTTCACCATTCAATACTCGACCCAATTCACTTTGAATATCTTTGGCAGTCAATCTTGGATTTTTATTAACCTTCCTCACAATTCTTCTAATTGTTCTTGGTGAAAAAACCTTCTTTCTTCCAGACCGATGAAGCGTTGTGATAGTACCATGAGTCTTGTACTTCTTGATAATATGTTGAAATTGGGATACTCAGGTGCTTGGAAATCTTCTTGTATCCTTCTCCAGCTTTATGACAGTAAATCATTTTCTGCCTAAGGTCTTCAAATAGCTCTTTACCTTTTCCCATATTGACTTATTCGTAATGACAGCAATCATCCTATGCCTAACCCTTTTATTGTCTCTAAGAATGTTCACCTACAATCCAGCATGTTTTAGACTTTTCTAGAATTATTTCTGCATTATCGTATTGAAATTTCAAACACCTTGTAGACAACACTATCATAGCATCAAAAGGTATGAATACTTTTGAATGAGCATTTTTGGAGTTTTGCAAAAAAATTGCTGAAATAAAGAATTGTAGACATCTATTTATTGTAACTTTTTTCCCTCATCCACAAAAGCAAAACTTTTGCTACAAAATATTTTTCAAGAAATTTACTGAAATTATACATTTCCATTCTGGTATGTAAACTTTTGACTACAACTGTATTTATGGAATGGTGTGCTGGATTTAAACTGGTAGTATGAAACCTTCCACCACCTTTTCTAAAAGGTCTAGTATCTGCCCAGAACTACACTATATCACAATGGTCAGGGCTAGGCAAAGGCAATGCAATTAAACTGTTTTATAAATCAAAACACACTATAATGCACAGGAAAACAGCAAATGAGTAGCCCAGTCACCCCACCTCAGACCAAGTACAAAATGTTTCCAGCTAATGTCAAAATGCATTAAAAAGACACTTAAAAATGATGCAGTTGTGACCACATCTGTGCTACACCTCCCAAACCCAAACCCAGACCCAGACCCCCTCCACCACACACACTCACACATACACATGTTTGTTTATAGTATTCATGAGGACTTATGAGGGCTATTGACTCACTATATTTTAAACTCCACACAGGGTGAAAGTCAACAACAAACAAAATGTTTGGGCTTTTAGTTTGTTTTAAAAAACAGTAATGACAGTTTAATATCTGTTTGAACACTACAAGGGCTTGGCCTGTGTCCTCGTAAGGTAGGTTTTGTCACACTTTCCTTCCTTGTGCAGACTTTTTTGACCCAGCAAGCATTATAAACCTACAAACACACACACACACACAGACACAAACACACACACACTCACACAGACACAAACACACTCAATCTATGTATGTGGAGGAGGGGAGGGTCACTGGGTATGATTGTGTTAGCTCTAGAGCTTCCACTGTACTGTCTGGGAAGGGCAGGATCAGACCCTGTAGAAATAGCTCAAACCCTCTATTACAGGAGGCTATATATTTCAATTATTACATAAACATAGTTTTTTGGTCCACGGTTGACCTAGAAGTAGGGAGGAATGGAGGTATCTGTTTAATGTCCTGTAAGGCTATGCCAGGGTTGGATTGCTGTTTGCAGGTTTCAGTGCTCCAAACCATCCCCGACCCCCCGCCTTTTAAAGTTCTTCAAATTAAAAATCCATCTGCCAAAAAAAAAAAAAATGAAGTAGTTTTTCCAGGTCCTCCCATAATAGAGAAAGAAGCACCATTGTTAGAATTTCTCTTTGGTACCACTTCCTTTTTATACAACCGTGTGTCCAGTGCCCTCCAGACTCATCCCACTGTAGGGAATCTTGGAAAATGACTCCCTGGCAGAAGAATATTAGGGAAGCTCATTTCAAAAAGACCCTTTAGGAAGAAGCATATCAGCACTTGATATATTAATTACCAGCTGTTCAAAGGTTAGAAAGCTGTGTTTAGGAGAGAAAAATTTGTGTAAATTATACATTTAGGTGGGTGTTTGAGTATGCAGGAAAGCACTACAAGAAGTTAATTATCACTGCAATGTATTAGTCTGTTTTGCTTTGAATTTCTCAATATGAAACCTCTTACAACCCAAACCTCTGAGGTAATTCACCTAAGTTCTTCCAGATCAACTGTTATGAGCAAGAATATTATATTTATTTTAATATTTAATAAAAAAGCATTATTCCAAATGATCCATTTTTTAGCTGCCAGAATGGAATTCAACCTCTGTGAATTGCCTAATTGCTTATTGTTGGTTTCCTCAAAGAATTCAATAATCCAACTCTAATAATACATCTTTGATTTCTTCCACCGTTTAAGTGACCTATTTTTTTTGGAAATCTAAGAATGAATACAAATCCATACAACCACCTCATAGAACAACGTGGTACTTGGCATATCGCTTGATATATTGTTTCTGTTCCACTCATCACATCCTGGTGTCTTTTTAAAACTCAAAAGTTTAAAACACCCAGTGGCCTCAAAAGAGTTCTCAAACATGTCTTTTCTCTAAGTACAGCTGGTCCACCACAGTGTAACTGTTAGCCTGTCCCCTTGGCAACACAAGTGTAGATGTAATCACTAAAAGATACCACAAAGAATAAATGTGGCTTTTCTTACATTCACTGTGGGCAGTGTTGCAGGCCAGGGCAGTTTAATGGTTACACTCTGCTGTACAAGAGGTCACATGGGTGCTTTTAACTTCTGAGTTTTGACAAAGTTCCCAGGATGTGATGACTAAAACAGAAAACAATATGCAAAGGGATTCTGAAGAAGAAGAATACATCAGTAAAGATAACTGTGACATTTCACACTCGCACCAGGTTTCTGTTTAAATTACAAATAAGACTGCTTATCACTTCAATTGCCTGAGATTGCTTTGCTGGTCGGCGGCCTTAATGCCTGCCAGGCCAATCCACTGCAGCAGCAATCACTAATAATCAATACAATTGGAAGGCGGACCAAATCGAAATGGACTGCGAATAAACTTTCAATTTTTTTTTAAAAATCTAATTACGAAAAAAGAATATATGATCAAACTGAAGAAGAGCCCAAAGTATATATAAATTTGTGTTTGTTTTCAAACCTTGCGTACTGGTCATTTTTGTGTTTGCATCCAAATATTTGTGTAAGACACTACCTTGTTTTTCTTTTGTTTTTTTTTATTTGATTCCTATATTAACTTTTTCTTTTTTGTTTAATTGTTGGTGGCACTTTAATCTCACTTTCAGCTTCTTAATCATCATCGTCATCATCATCATCATCATCATCACTGTTTGATTTTTTTTGCCTTTAATTATTCTTCCCTCCCAAGGCGATTATTTTACCTGTTGACAGCGCTGAAACATCCACCACTGAAAACCAGTGGGCAAGGAAATACATAGAACGCAAAGTGACTTATCCACCATACATGCAGAGTGTTGGATGCAGTAATTAGAAGTACATTTACAGAACTGTCTAAAAGTATGCTGATGAGCGTTTGTCTGTTTTCTGAGAGACTTTCCCTTTCAAAATATTTCTCTTGAGTTTTGGTGAAGCTGCTTGGATTTTACAGCAGCCTGTAATTCTTTTTTCATAATATATAGTTAAATAAGAATCATTAAACAGGATAGCTACAGGTACAGTATAGGTTTGTAGTTATGGAGAGCAAAACATGTCTATACTGCCTGCTTTGCCTCTTAGAGAAAAAGTTGGTATTCCTCGGCATCTTTCTTGCAGACACGCTGTATGAAATTGGCCAGGATCTCGCTCGCCACTGGGAAGTGTGATGAGTTTGTGGGATCCTGCTGACATCAGGCTAGTTAGGTGTAGTTTAATTTTCTGAATGTCTGCAAAGGCTTTCTGTGCTGTGTTTGTATTTTCTTGTTGTTTTCTGTTCGCAGTTGACCTTGGTATAAATCTTTAAGGACAGTTTTCTTTTTCTGCCATTTTCAGTTTGACCAGATGTTGTTAGCACAGATGTTGATCAGGGTTATTAAAGATGTTCTGTAAACTGCTATCGGGGTGGGTGGCAGTCAGTGACATTTCATTTTGCTAGTACACTATGTCATAGCTTTGGATTATTCAGGTAAAAGTTTTTGTGTTTGTTTCTTGCTGACCATGTTGTGTGTCTTTCGAAATGTGTTTATTATTTTTAATCTATAAACAAAGTACTTAAATTTTCCAAAGCTTTTAAAAATGTGTATTTGTTTTGTATGTTTTATATACTTACTTTTTTTTTAGGTAAATACCTACAAGGCAACTTTTGTCTTTAATTGAAACCATTGAAAAACATAGATATTAGTAAAGTTGACATAGCTGTGAATTCCACTGACTTTACTACCTATAGACGTTTAGTCTGTGTTATTTATCACTGGTTTGTTTTTCTGTTGCATTTTAATCATACTGATTCAATCACATTCAGGCCCATTATTAAACAGCCAAGCCTTGTTTTGTGCAAAGATTGGTTTTATTTCTTTATGCTTACAGTGCAAGTACCATTATATCAGTGCATATAAATCTCTGTAAAGGAACTACAGCCTCCATGATGTACCAAGTTCAGACACTTCCTGCTAAATGAATAAGTTTGGCATGTAAATGTGCTTGTTTTTCACAAAGCAGTTGTCAATTATTTGAAGGGAATTATGTATTTGTCCTCTCTGTTTGGAACAGGAGACTCTATAGGAAAAATATTAGCTATATTTAAACCATGATGCTGTATATGGCCAGCCTAAATGATACAGTCTCATCATAATGTGATTTTTGAAAATATAAAGCAGAGGGTAAAAGTGGCCATTGGTGTGTGCTCAAACTTGAATTGTACCAAATTGCTTCTGGGAAAGCACATTGGACCGGAATGCTTTCCTGAATTATCTGTATTCCACCACAGAAGCACACATGCAGATAACTGCAGTATATTGTGTAGTGCATGATACTAAATGTGAAGTACAGTTGAATTTTTTATTTTTTGCCTGAGGTTCTAGACACCTCCTAGTCCTCTAGTCTAAACTGCCATGCGAACGCAAGACCAAGTTAGTCTTTGGCAGTATTCCTGTGAATGATGTGTTGTAAGTCAGATTACTAAGATGACTTAGTTCTGCAAAGCCCCCCTGCTTGTATCTTGGTCCTTTCAAACAGAAACCATTGTGCCTCCTGGGTGGGAAGAAATCTGCAGAGCCTGTTAACTGGTAAGGATAAACACTACTTAAAAAACTGTAATAAACTGGTAATGGGAACACCGTGCATCAGTAGACGGGATTGCGTTACAGGGTGCATGAGAAACTGCTCAACATGATTCAAGGAAGCCACAGAACAAGTTATTACAGGTTCTGCTCTCTGGTAGGCTGGACATTGTTCTAGGACTGATAATCAAACCAATATGTCTCCAACAGTAGCAACTGTAACAGTTTTTACTGAAGAATAAGGTCAGGTGATTATATGCATGTCACTGTATTGGTATAAACTACCTACCAGCAAGTAATACTAATAGTAAAAGAAGCTTTTAATAAAATTCACTGACCAAACCTTTCAACTAGAAGTCTTTTTCAATGTCAAAAAAACCCCCCAAACTTTGTAAATTCAGCACTGTTGAGTGTTTAATAGTTATAGAAGGGGGTATTTGGGGTAGCATTGGGATACCGTCTGCCCCTGTGCTTGCTACTGATTAATAAATGTCATTACTACTCTGAATACTCAACTTTAACATGCCCGTCTTAATCTCCCAGGTTGACCGGTCTCAGAACCCGCTTTATTATACACAAATGGAGTCCCTGCTATTTTATTATGGGTTTATTCAAGTCATAGTCATGTCAATGTAGCTTATGTTATAACAGCACAGAATCCACTAACCAGAATAAGGAAGTACAGTTAAAATAAGAAGTAACATCAACTTGAGTAATGTCATGGGCTTTTCTAAACTGTTCAAAGCACTTGGTAGTAAGGGAAAACAAAATCTATATAGCACAATATTCGAACGACACAACTCGGAACTAATCAGAATGATTGCAAATATCATAAAAACAGAAGGGGTTAATAAAACAAAAGCTGTGAAAATGCCATTTAAAGCTACTTGCCAGCTGTACTTTAAACTTCCCTTCTAAGTGCTGCCACCTCTGCACAGTTACTTGATGATAAGCCGTGCCTTGAAGTGCCACCTTCTCTGCACAGTTACTGGATGATAAGCCGTGCCTCGAAGTGCCACCTTCTCTGCACAGTTACTGGATGATAAGCCGTGCCTCGAAGTGCCACCTTCTCTGCACAGTTACTGGATGATAAGCCGTGCCTCGAAGTGCCACCTTCTCTGCACAGTTACTGGATGATAAGCCGTGCCTCGAAGTGCCACCTTCTCTGCACAGTTACTGGATGATAAGCCGTGCCTCGAAGTGCCACCTTCTCTGCACAGTTACTGGATGATAAGCCGTGCCTCGAAGTGCCACCTTCTCTGCACAGTTACTGGATGATAAGCCGTGCCTCGAAGTGCCACCTTCTCTGCACAGTTACTGGATGATAAGCCGTGCCTCGAAGTGCCACCTTTTCTGCACAGTTACTGGATGATAAGCCGTGCCTCGAAGTGCCACCTTTTCTGCACAGTTACTGGATGATAAGCCGTGCCTCGAAGTGCCACCTTCTCTGCACAGTTACTGGATGATAAGCCGTGCCTCGAAGTGCCACCTTCTCTGCACAGTTACTGGATAAGCCGTGCTTTGAAGTGCCATCTTCTCTGCATAGTTACGGGATGATGAGCCATGCTTTGAGAAATCTTCAGAAATCTGACAGTGATGCAGGAACTATAGTAGAAACATTGGTCTGCCTTTTAGTATTTTTCATTATAATTGTTAGATATTCCTATCACTGAGGACTTGTCTGTCTGTAAGAGCTAACAAACAAACCCATCCAGTCATTAAGTGAAGCCTGCCTTTAAATCTACCTCTGCTCCATGCAGAGGTCAAGCAGGGGGAGGTCACGCCTGGAATTCTTTATGACCTCACTCCAGCTCTTCCAGCCTTTTTATAGATTCTTGACCTTTGAGGGAGTGTGTCAGAAGTGATAACACTGTACATCTCACTGGGCATTCTGTGGGGCCATTGCTCTTAAAAATAGAAGGGGAGAATCAGCATGTGTGTGGCACATTAGGGGGTTATCGTGCAGGCAACCCAATATTTCACAAAACTGTCTGTCTGGGGGTCTTTCACTGGCCTCTGACGTGTGTGCCTTGGAAGTTTTCCTAAAGATTTGCATGAGGCTGGAATAAGAGCTGTAGGAGTAGCTGGTTTGTGAGGTCAGCACACAGAGATGGCTTGGGTACTCTTAACACCCAGCTACGGTATTGTAAGCCTCAGAGAACAGCTAAGTGTGCTCGATTCCACAGTCGTCTGCACTTAGGTAGCTCAGCGAGCAGATGGTTCTTATCTGTAGAGCAAATGACTTCATCTGTTGAGCAGAAAGATACTTCACTTTAGGGCTACAAGAAAGGAATTCCCAATTGATAACTATACAGCCTTGTTTACTCTTACTAGTCTAATGTATTTTAAGTGAGGTAGTTTATTTATTTTAAACTTATAAACTCTATTGGGATGTCACATTTAGAAGTGGGTAGCAGAGGGCAACAGAGAATTACACAGTGCCTCAAGATGGGCTCATTTTTTTTAATTTTAGGAACAATACACAATAATACAGATCTGGTGACTCTCCTTTATTTGCCAGGACACTCACATTTTTTGGACACTTCTCCCAGACAACTCCTAGGATAAATTTTCTCCTCTTTATGACAGCAAGCCTTTAATTTCTGTAAAAGACATGTACTGTCTGTGGTTACTGCAATCCCCATCTGTACCCAGCAGGGTTTAGGACCCAGGGGAGCCCTTTGGCAGGCATGCATCGTTAACCATCTATGATGGGTGCGCGTGTGTTAGCCCTTCTCGTCCGGTAAAATAAAATCTATATATTGATGCAAATTTCAAGCTTGGACCACAACATGTTCTCATAATCCTAAGCAATGTTAGTAAAATACATACTTTCTGTAAACTATGCCAGACTGATTTTAAAACAAAAACACCAAAAAGCCAGTGACACTCAGATAACCAGCGCTTCAATAACATCTTTCATTGCCAAAGGAAAAACAGAGATCAAGAAAGTTACATATGCAGAGACCTTCACATGTTGTGACTAGTTCAGCAAATCTGTAGTAGACATGTTCCCAGACTCAAATTGCAAAGTATTCTGCAGGAAAGCTAAAAGTCACACAAATAGTGAAAGGGTGTTTCTGTTACAATTTCAGCATCAACATTGCTTTAGAAATTCAGATTGATTGGTAATATGTGTTATATACAGCAATAGTGTGTTCATTTAAAATAGAAGATAATTGACATTGAAATGTTACGGACAGTTACTGTTTACCCATCAAGTATGTTAACTCTACTTGTAGACAATCAATTAAGTATTAACTAAAGTATAAATCTTCCTGTGTTTTGTTCGTTTTTTGAAAGAAAAAAATAATACAGAACTAAAAAAATAAATAAATAGGTCTTAAATTACCTGATTATTTACATTTTTGCAACCTTGAGAGAATTATTTACAAATCCATTATAAACTGTATTGTAGCCTAATCAACACAAATGCTTCAATTTCGGAACATGGTAAGAAGTCATTGCAGGGGTAAGTAGATTTTATTTTATATATCAAAGTCTCTATTAAGAGTAGTGCACAATGTGTCAAACTATGAGACTGATATCTGTGTTAAGACCCCCAAGATTGCTACCTCAAGGCTATGGGATCAGTAATATCTTATTATATTATCTCCTGTGTGTTCTGAACGTATATACAGTGCCTATAGGAAGTATTCACCACTCCTTGGATGTTTTCACAGTTTGTTGTGTTACAACCTGAAATCTTGATGCATTTAAATTGGTTTTTTTATCATTTGATTTACACAACCTACTCAACACTTGCAATGTGTGAAAAAATGGGGGGGTGAAAAAAAAATCAGTAAATAAAAACCTGAAAAGTCTTCATTAGATAAGTATTCACCCCCTTTACTGTGACACTCCTAAATAAGCTCAGGTGCAAACAATTGCCTCCAGAATTCATACAATAAGTTAAATGGAGGGCAAAATGGATGGAGCTAAATACAGGCAAATCCTTGAGGAAAACCTGCTTGAGTCTGCAAAAGACCTAAGACTGGGACGGAGATTCACCTTTCAGCAAGACAATAACCCCAAGCACAGATCCAAAGCGACACTGGAGTGGCTTAAAAACAAAAAAGCGAATGTCCTAGAATGGCCCAGTCAAAGCCCGGACTTGAATCCGATTGAGAATCTGTGGCAAGACTTGAAGATTGCTGTCCATCAACGATCCCCATCTAACTTGACAGAGCTTGAACAATTTTGCCAAGAAGAATTGGCGAATATATTGCACGATCCACATGTGCAAATCTGGCTGAGACTTGCCCCAAATAACTCACAGCTGTAATTGCTGCCAAAGGTGGTTCTACCAAGTGTTGACTCAGGGGGGGTGAATACTCATCTAAAAAAAACATTTCATTTTTATTTATTTTTTTCATTAACTGTTGTTTCACAATAAAAATTCTCTTGCCTCTTCAAAGTGTTGAGTAGGCTATGTAAATCAAAGGAAAATCCCATTTAAATGCATTAACGTTTCTGTGAAAATGAAAATGTCCAAGGGGGCTGAATACTTACTATACGCACTGTATAAGCTTAAAAATAAGGCTTTATTTGGTACTGGGCCTATTTGTTCTGTTATTGTATGATTTATAAAAAAATATATAGGAAATAAGCAAAAAAATACTTACTTAATAAAGTGTCCCTGGACCCTGCTTAAAGTCCGTCCCCGTCCCCCAAAATCTGAAATGGTGCCTGTGACCAGGATGGCTTGCAGTGGTGACATCAGTCCAGAACATGAAACCAAAACACGGAATGGCGGTGACCCTGAGGCGCTACAGCGCTCAGTACTTTATTAAATAATAAAACAAAATACTTGAATAAACAAAATACATAAAACAAAAGGCGTGTTGGCCAAACATATAAACAAATAATAAATAGCAACAAAACAAGTATTATGCTGGTGTATAAACCAGAACGCTAGCAATTGTTATATTCCTTTTACTTAAATTCGTTTCTCTCCTCTGACACTCCAGAAAGGTGCAGGCTTTTATAGAGGTGACAACCTCCCGGTTAGCAACAATTAATCAATGAATTAACTTGGGAGATGGTCACCTTCTGCACGAGGTTTTTATGAATGGGGATTTTAACCCCATTCATGTGACTGTTATGAGACTGGCTTTTCGCCGGTCTCACACAACAAGTAATAATATCGGACGGCTTTTGTCCGTCCGCACAAAACACAAACATATATATTACAAATGATAATAATAAAACAGTGCACACACACACACACACACACACATATATATATATATATATATATATATATATATATATATATATATATATATATATATATATATATATATATATACAGTGCCTTGCAAAAGTATTCAGACCCCTGACCAATTCTCTCATATTACCGAATTACAAATGGTACATTGAAATTTCGTTCTGTTTGATGTTTTTTTTTTTTAAACACTGAAACTCAGAATCAATTACTGTAAGGTGACATTGGTTTTATGTTGAGAAATATTTTTAAGAAAAATAAAAAACTGAAATATCTTGCTTGCATAAGTATTCAGCCCCTGTGCTGTGGAAGCTCCCAGTTTGCACCGATGAAATAAATTGCCCTAACGAGGACACAATTACCTTACCATTGGCCTCCACCTGTGAACCATTAAAGTTGCTGTCACATTTTCTGGATAAAAACCCCACTGTTGAAGGATCATTGGTAAGGCTGTGAATCTGAAGGAAAGTTAAGACCAAAGAGCATTCTACAGAAGTTAGAGATAAAGTAACACAAATGCATAGATTAGAGAAAGGGTACAAAATAATATCCAAGTGTTTGGATATCCCAGTGAGCACAGTTGGATCAATAATCAGGCACTGCCAAGAAAAGGTCGTCCCTCAAAACTCAGCACTCAAACAAGAAGGAGGAGACTTGTGAGAGAAGCCAGAGAGAGGCCAACAATCACTTTGAAGGAGCTACAGAGTTCAGTGGCTGGGAGTGGAGTAATGGTGCACCAGTCAACCATATCAAGAGCTCTGCATAACACTGGCCTGTATGGGAGGGTGGCAAGAAAGAAACCATTACTCAAAAAGTACCATCTGAAAGCACACCTGGAGTTCACCAGAAAGCATGAGAGTGACCCAGCTGCGAGGTGGGAAAAGGCTTTGTGGTCAGATGAGACCAAGATAGAGCTTTTTGGCCAAAGCTCAAAACGCTATGTGTGGCGCAAACCTAACACTGCCCACGCCTCAAGACACACCATCCCTTCAATGAAGTATGGTGGTGGCAGCATCATGCTGTGGGGATGCTTCTCATCAGCAGGGACTGGGCATCTTGTTACAATTGAAGGAAGAATGGATGGAGCAAAATACAGGAAAATATTGCAAGAGAATCTGCTTCAGTCCGCTAAAAAACTGAAGCTTTGGAGGAAATTCACCTTTCAGCAGGACAATGATCCCAAGCACAAGGCCAAAGCAACATTGGAGTGGCTCAAGAACAAAAAGGTGAATGTCCTACAGTGGCCCAGTCAAAGTCCTGATCTCAATCCCATTGAGAATCTGTGGCACTATTTGAAAATTGCGGTCCACAAGCGTCATCCAATCAACCTGAACAACCTGGAGCAAATCTGCCAAGAAGAATGGGCCAAAATCACTCCGACACTGTGTGCAAAGCTGGTACATACTTACCCCAAAAGACTTAAAGCTGTTATTGCAGTGAAAGGTGGCTCTACCAAATATTAATATATGGGGGTTGAAAATATTTAAGTTTTTTATTTTTCTTAAAAATATTTCCCAACATAAAACCAATGTCATCTTACAATAATTGATTCTGAGTTTCAGTGTTTAAAAATAAAATATCAAACAGAATGAAATTTCAACATACCATTTGTTATTCGGTAATATGAGAGAATTGGTCAGGGGTCTGAATACTTTTGCAAGGCACTGTATATATATATATATATATATATATATATATATATTAAATAATAGTTATTCCATTCTATTATTATCAGTAATAAGGAAAAAAACGTACTTGATAAATTTAGTTCATGAAATAGTATCTGCTATATCCAGTCGTTTCTTGATAGTTTGAAATGTAAAATGCATATACACACACACACACGCATATATATATTTACAGTGTTTCCCCCTTTTTTTTTTTTAACTCTAAACAAGTTCCTGTAATGATTTTTTTCTGCTTTTGTCTCTGCCAAGCTGCTGCAAACTGTTTCCACCCTTTGGACACTGAATGCCCCTCTCAGTGACGTCACACGAAAATAAAACTATGAGGAAGTGAACGTCACTCCCCTATGCATTGATAGGTGTTTCAAGCCTGTAATGGAAATTACAGTGGCCCTGTGAGTGATCAAAACGTAGTGCTTTTTTGTATCGTGTACTCGATCACGGTCCTAGAAGCCCACTACGTTATGATCGAATTAACGATCCCGGTCCTTAAAGAATTAAATTATCTAGAGCCAGGAGATTGATTAATACATTGTTCCTCCCTCATAGCTGCATAGGCACCTCCTGTTAGTAACCCTACAGACTCAGGTGTGACTTCTTCACACTGTGATGAAAGGTGTGGTCAGTTCAGAGCAGTTTACCAGGGCCCTGATTGTTCAAACTCCTGGTACCTGGTCATTTCAATTATAAACCCAAACCAGGGAAGTTTTGAAACGAAGTACTGGGCCATGGCTAGTTCCAGTTTCAAGCCCTGACAGGACGATGTTTATATACGTTGCTGGTTTCTCTCCCTATCTCTGAAACGTTATCCCATTACGACTAAAAAATTCAAAATTAGAGCTGTCAGTATGACAAAAAAAGTTGATGACCGTGAAGTATATCAGCTTTACTTACAGAATAGTATAGAATGACATATAGTGGATGTACCATTATATGCTAAAGAGTGAGTACACCAAGTTTAATCAGAATTAGGGAAGTGGTTGTCAAGATACACGTAATTGTGACTAACAAGAGACACCTCCATGTAATCCCACTATCTGATACTCCCAATAACGTACGTGTGTATGACCGCCTCTGCTGTGTCCCCATCAGTGGGTAATTATGCCTGCCCTGTCGAAAGGGAGATGTACAACACAAAGCAGTAAGCATTGTTGTTTTAGTAGAAGTTGGCAATGCAGTCCTTTGATGTGCTAGCTGGCTTTAGTAGGACAGTAATAGTTTCGCAGTAATGAATTGCAATTAAAGGACAGGTCTGGATGAGTGGGGAATGGGGGGCTGAAATACTGTAAGCAGGACTTGAAAGAGGCTAGATCACTGCAGCCAAGAGAGCCCTGTTGTGCATGTTTAAAACAAAATGACAAAATCCAAACAGCATGCAGCTGTGTGTTAGCAGCTTCCTGGCAGGTAGGGCTTCATGTCATGATTTTGAGAGGTTCCAGGAATGCTCAGCCCCCTCTGCGAGAAAAAGAACATCTTCAAAAATCAAACCACTGGTCATTCAAAACAAATAATCAGCTTTTTATTTGGCTAATTAAAATACAAAGAAAGAGAAGATTTATTTTGCTCACGGTTAATAAAACAGTGAGCTGTTTGTTTACTCTTTTAATTTGAAACATCGGCGGTGATGCTTGGAGGAGCGTGGATTTTTTAATTTTTTTATTCCTGAACACACCACAGATTCAAACAGCATTCTTCTCCAGTGAACATTAAAGGTGTCACAGTTACTTGTTAAGGAAAAAATGTGTTTTACATAAGCTGGTGTCATGGTGTAGCTCTTCATAGTCCTATTTTTGTATAGTGTAGATGGCTACTTTGACATTCTTTACACATCAATAAGCATACTGTATAAATACTGTTTCAAGAACCTTTGTGACCTCTATAGAACTAACACATATCTTCTTACATCATCAGAATGTAACCATTAGCTTGTCTGCCCCTAGTGGATATACAATAAGTATTACATTACGTACACTTGGGGCAGTGTTTCAAGGGGACAGGTTAATGGTTCTGGGGTACCAGCTGTATTTAGAGAGAACACACGTTAGAGATTAGTATTGAAACCACAGGGATGCATACTAGTGAGTATTAAAAATCCACCAGGATGTGATGACTGAAACAGCAAATAAATGATGCACAAATTGAATCTAAACAAGTCCCCAAGATGTGATGACTAAACAGAAAAATTATATACAAACTGATTCCAAACAACAAGAATATATTAGTTCCGAAAACCGATGTCTCATACCTGGACCAAATGCCTTTAAATGCCTACGGCATGACTGTGAGTTGTTTGTATTACCATTGAATGCAGCAATCATTCAAAATACTGAAAGAAACAAAAATTCAATGGCAGAGAGTAGGGTCTTTTTCAATGCCTCAAGTCAAAGTTTGTCACCGAATTGTAGTTTCTTTAGTATTTCTAAATTCAGAGCCATTGAGTGCTTAATAGGTAATTGATGATAGCAATAATTAACCATAGACTGATGTATTTCAACCCACATAGAGGCTTATTCTGAGGTCAGCTGGACACTTTGAAATACTGCTGTGGGTTTATTCAACCCAGGCCAATGAAAGCAAATGCTGTACTTTCACAGGGACACACAAGATGTCTTGACCCCGTTTAGGCTGTCAAGCTTCTAGGCCTTGATACTACATGTATTATTTTAATTCTCATATCACGTGGTTCAACTTCTCTGTGGATTGCCTCAGGGTGTTGCTGCTTTGCATCCTCAAAGTTACTACAGAGGGTGTCTCTGTAGATCCCCTATCCCATTGCTGCTTGATCAAGTTCTGACAGAAAGCTTAAACTCCCCAAACTCCTCAGATGACTATCAACAAGTGGATTATCTCCACTTTTGATTTCCACTTTTAACTCCCACATAAAACATGTACCTGTCAGAAAAAGAAAAAAAAAAACTACAAAGGTCTCATCTAATAAGCGTAATTGTTGCTAATCACGTGTTGCCTCTAAGGCATCTTTGCATTGGAATGCTGCTCCTGATTACATGTCTCTGTGCATCAGCCCCTGGCTGGCCTGCTCCGCTGGCAATGCTCATGCAATGTGCTAGGAGTGTAATTTAGAGGTTTGAGCCTGTCCTGCGGCTTCAGTCTGTGATGTCTCTCGAGGCATTGAAGAGAAGAAGTATCCTCTCAAAGATCACCCGCCAGGGCTAGTTCAATAGCACAAACCTCCTTGTATTTTAAATGCTCCGGAGACATGGAAGTAGTGTGGATGAAATGGATTTTACACAGATTTTACACAATTACAGAACTGTAATTTTTTTTATTCCCCTGTGATGAGTAAATATATGTGCCTGTATGTAAGCGTATCACAGTTGCATTTTACCTGGGCTATGGCCAAAATATTTGCATCAGTTTATACAGTTAACTCATTTTGGTTCACAAAGTCAGTTGAACCCTTCTGAATAATTCTACATTAATATATTCATTTACATAATGCTTTATAGTTTTCCATATTCTTAACGAAAAATGTGACATTTCAAAATCTAACATGAAATACTATACTACTGTTCTGGTAGACTTTTGCAATATAATGTTGTAGTTTAGTCTTTAATTACATGATATTAAATTAAAGATTTCAATTATGTCCATATAGTTTTTTTTTTTTTTTTTTTTTTTTAATTGTCTCAGTCCTAAAGCTCTAGCTGATGCAAAACTTTTGGCCATTGCTGTACAGAACATCCTATATTTAGCTCTCTGACTTGCACATTAAATATAGACAGCACTGAATTATTAACTGGTTCCTACACAGTATAGTTCATGTGCTGTTTACGGGTTTGTGAGTCACTGAAAAGTGAAATAAACAAGGAGCACTGTTTAAACAACACATGTTCTAGTGGTAAATGCAACAGAGTGTTTATTTATATATTAGTCCCCACTGAAATCTACGATAAACGAGAAAAGAGTGTTTTCTGCAAAATTCTGCGTCAGTGACTTTTGAATGAAGAACAATGTTAATGAGTATAAATAAATAAGAAAAAGTAAGTCACAGTTAGTTAAATTCTTTTTTTTTTTTTTTTTTTTTTAAATCACCTTACTAAAATCTGAAAAAAGCCCAGAACAAACATGTTTGCCATATTTTAGGGAAATCAAACAAGAAAGAAAAACATGTACAATAACGCAAAGAGAGTTCACTTTTTTAAAATTCTGACAGCACTGACTATTGGATGCCATTCTTTAAAATATACTTAAAACAACAATTCTTAAAAAATAAATTACATACAGTTATGGTCAAAACATATGACTATATTTAACAACATTAGTAATAATAGCATTTGCCTAGCAGAATAAGATTGTAGTGGTGCACTTGGTTTTAATTAGCTAGCATTGGTACATTTTACAAATGCACTGTTTTACAAATGTGTGCTAGGCTTGGAGCATTTTTGTATAAATGTAACAGGGTATTTTTAGAAACATGTGTTGTTCACCAAAATATTGTAATTTTAAAATGTGTCCACATCAAGACACCACATAGAAATAGTTTGGAAGCTGTGACAAGCGCTTGGAAACAGTGACGGACGACACTGATTGGCTGATAAACTAGCTTTTTTGTTTATTTGACCAAGGCACAATGTGAAAATGCTGCCATCACATACCACAAAACAAATGGGAAAGTAATGATTTACTTGTCATCCCAAGTAATCGGGTAATATCTAATATAGTTCGCCGCCCCTTCCTTTCTGAGCATTCATGTTACTACACCACATACAAAAAAGTGTGTATTTCCATATATAATTAGAATTACATCTTTCAGGACCTGCAACACAGAGAGTACAAGCAAGGTCCTAATTGTATTTCTGTGACCTTTCACATAGGCTTAAAGATGGCTTTAGGAATCTCTCCATAGCTGAACTAAAGCTCGCACTGAAACCCCGCCACACTCCTCACTATACAAATAGAATGTGTGCGCTTTAGTAACATGTACAGTGATAGTAGGGAGCAAATGTTTGAGTTTTCATTTTCTTTGCAAAAAATTGAAAATTTGGCAGGAGCAAATTCTGTGATTTTTTTATTGGAGGGGACTATATATATATATATATATAGTATATATATATTATATAATATATATATATATCTATATATATATTGGATCTAGATTAATTTTAAATCTTTTACATTCATATAAATTCAACGACTGAATGAACGGCTGATTTTGCATTTTTCCAAATTCTGCCGCGTTGCTAGGTAGCCTAAGTTTGATATTAGGATAGCTATTCCGTCGTAATCAGCTATTTGTTAAATCAATAGAATGCTGTTTATATAAGTGCTTCTTTTATTATTTCAATCACCACTTTTTCGGACATCCTCATTTGTGGATTAACCACAGTATTCCAAGAACATTTATCCTCCCAGTATGAGGAAATGTGAGATGGGCATTGCTTCACAAGAAACATGAGATTGACATTTCTTCACAAGAAACATGAGAAGGGCATTCTTCATAGAAGAAACATGAAATTGACATTGCTTCACAGAAGAGACATGAGATGGGCATTGCTTCACAGAAGAAACGTGAGATTGACATTTCTTCACAAGAAACATGAGAAGGGCATTCTTCATAGAAGAAACATGAAATTGACATTGCTTCACAGAAGAAACATGAGATTGACAATGCTTCACAGAAGAAACGTGAGATTGACATTTCTTCACAAGAAACATGAGACTGACAATGCTTCACAGAAGAAACGTGAGATTGACATTGCTTCACAGAACATGAGATTAACATTGCTTCACAGAAGAAACATGAGATTGACATTGCTTCACAGAAGAAACGTGAGATTGACATTGCTTCACAGAACATGAGATTAACATTGCTTCACAGAAGAAACATGAGAAGGGCATTGCTTCACAGAAGAAACATGAGAAGGGCATTGCTTCACAGAAGAAACATGAGAAGGGCATTGCATCACAGAAGAAACGTGAGATTGACATTGCTTCACAGAACATGAGATTAACATTGCTTCACAGAAGAAACATGAGAAGGGCATTGCATCACAGAAGAAACATGAGAAGGGCATTGCTTCACAGAAGAAACATGAGAAGGGCATTGCTTCACAGAAGAAACATGAGAAGGGCATTGCTTCACAGAAGAAACATGAGAAGGGCATTGCTTCACAGAAAAAACATGAGAAGGGCATTGCTTCACAGAAGAAACGTGAGATTGACATTGCTTCACAGAAGAAACATGAGAAGGGCATTGCTTCACAGAAGAAACGTGAGATTTGGTGTGTAGATAAGTGGACAAAATCCTCATTTAAATGCATAAAACTCTTGAGGCACTGACACAACAAAATGCAAAAAAAGTTCAAGGGGGTGTAGACTTTCTATAGGCACTATCTATCTATCTATCTATCTTTCTGTCTATCTATCTATGTATATAATAATAAGTGACAGCAATGATAGTGACTCACATGATTAATAAATAATAATAATAGAAAATGTAACTTAAGGTAGGCCTACATGTAATGCATATTTATTTAATGCAGTTTTTGCATTATTAAAAGTTTTGATAATTTTAAGCGGTCTGAAAGTAGGTCAGATATACACCTCTTGATGTATTTTAACATGTTTTGTTGTATTAACAATGTACAAGATTGAGATTAAACAATAAATTAGTTTTGGTAATGATACTACTGCTTTTACTGTTCATTTGTAAGAACATTTTATTATTATTATTATTATTATTATTATTATTATTATTGTGCTGTAAGCATAGCCTAAATGCCTGTATTCTATCAACAGTTAAATTATTTTAGTGGATTTTATTATTATTATTAACAAGGGTAGATCTAAATCCATTTTTAAATACAAGTTCATACTTCTGCTGGTTCATTTTCCAACGTTTTACATAGACTACCATATCCTTGTTAACCAGTGCATATTAAAAGACCTTAATAATACTTTCGCTATATACTTGAGGGTGTACAATACAATGTAATTTTGTCATAAAACAAAACTGTTACTTAATTCCTACTGACACACAACCTTTTGATAAATTTGCTGGAATGTTTAAATTGAGTTATGATGTTGCAACAAGGCTGTATGTTAGCGGCTTCTCAATGACTGCATGTGAAGCTAGTGATCTAATATAAACGCCGGTCTCAAATAATTGCCTGTCTCTCGGTCTGCTTGCAAATATTGTAAAGAAATGCCAGAGACATTTAATTGAAGTTTTACGGTATATGTGAGTCAGGAAAATTACAAATAATTCTATTTAACAGGCGATTACAAAAACACAGTTGTTAGCAATCTGTTGTTTAATTACACACACACACACACACACACACACACACACACACACACACACACACACACACACACACACACACACACACACATATATATCCCTTAATTAGAATTCACGGCATCTAAACTTAACACCCATTATATTTGTTCTTATTCATTCCCTATTCATTCTACCACCAATTTCAATTAAGTAGATTGCTTCAATTATTTTCACTGACTGTTAAATTATTTCCATCAGCTATGACCCCTGGTTTCTACAGTACAGAGACTTATGGCCACATCCTGTTATACTTTATAACTCTCTTGTATATATATAACATCACATTCTGTTGAATCTCTTTCAGTTGAACTGGGAATACTCATTGTTTCTCTTGCAGGGTATGATTCAGTCTTCTGTGGTTCCACTTGCTTCAGAGGCAGACTTGCAGTAGAGTTTGTCCTGGTAAGATAACCCAGTCTCGCTCAGAATATAGGAAATCCTGCTGTAAATCTGACCGCTGCCGGCAGGCCAAATCAGTTCATTAATGTATTGGTTCAGCATTTGTTGACCTTTCCTCTTTCTTCTATGGTGATCCATTTGGTATTATTCTCTTTCTGTCCTTTTTGTATTATTTAAATTTCTCACAATTTTAACCAAATTCTGGGGTGTTCCTTCTGAATATAGCAAAGAGCTAATCAGTTAGGCTGTTGTCCACTGCTCTTTCCTTTCTCTGACTTTGCTTGTAGATGTTGATAGCAGCATCCTGTATAATTCACTAGAACAAAGACCAGCTTCTCGCTTAATTAGAATTATTCCTTTTTGCAACAACCAACCTTGAGAACCAGGTGCATCCATGCTTGCTAACTCTTAAGCATTCAGGGGTCTATTCCAGGCTCAGGAATTCAGGAGGGCCTGTCTTCCCCCAATACTTATCAGATGTTAGTGTGGTGAACAGGGGCCTATTTCTTTCCAAGCTACACTGTTACAAACTCCTCAACTTTATTTCTGGTGCTAGATCATTTCAGCAAAGTTTAACTCTTTAAATACTCTTATGGTCCTACAATTCTGCATGCTGTAGAGGTAGGCCATGCTGAGCTACATTTTCACTATAACTCATGCCTTTGCCGGGAGATGTACACAGCCTGTCCACTTGATTAGGACCTGTATGTAATACCAGGTTTGGCCACTTACAGCCCCAATATTGCATGGTGTAGACTCCGTAGAGCAGTGGAATGTGTCTTGAAGGATGTTCATATTTCAGACAACTGGAGGGAGGGGAGAGGAAAGGAGTTAGGCAGAGTAGTGTATGTTATATGTTTTATGTCTATGTTTTACTGAATGAAAGGCTTTTTAAGTGTTTAGTAATCCTTTTCATTAAGTTATTACTGTGATACTACAGGAAACTGGATGGATCTGGGTGGATAGGAGGTGTTAGGCTTTCCAACTGTGGCTGTTAAGCTCTCAGCCTAAATAGAATCTTTAACTGTGCTGGGGTGGAAATAAGAAGCTGGGGCGTTTAGCTCTGGCACTCAGTCACTTCTGGCATCTGCTCAACGCAAACAAAGCTATCCTGGGCTGTTAATGAGGCAGGGTGTTGTGTCTTACTGATAATTTGTCACTGGAATGTCCGTCATATTAATCACATTCTCTTAAGCTGTCTGCCATTGCATATCCAAAACCCAAATACCCTTTGTTTCTGATTAATTTCCAACAGTGCTCAACCTGTTCTTCTCTGAAAACCTTCATGGTCAAGTCATATCTTAAAGAAAAGGCAAAAGATACTTGATTTCTGCTGCTCTCCTTTGTCAGCTAATAGTGACGTGTTTCGAAACAGGATGACGGAGTGGTGGGCCAACAATTTGATGCACTGGTGTTAATGTCCTGAGTCATATCCAATGGCTATTCTGAATTCCAGGAGCCTTACTTAGTTCATCTAAACAGTAGTAGATACACCATTTAAATAATATAAACATATTACATTGTTTAATGTAATTTTACAAAAATACACCACTGACTTACATACCTAATCTTGGTATGCAAAGGGGTATATTTTAATTATTTAAGCAGTCAATATTTAGAACGACCACTAACTGAGTCCCTTACCTAAAAACATTTGCATTTGTTGCCAGTCGAGATGGAATTACAGTCTTACATGTACAGTTTAATGTGTTTTATTTGTTTCAGCATTGTACAGTAACATTGATTGAGGGTGGAAATGAACCCTTATCTTATTTGTAACACCCTATAGTATGTGCTTTTATAATACAGTCTATAAAATAACAATAGCTAATCTTAGCAACGTCATTTCCAACTGATATAACCATAATACCTACTATCTGATATATAGAGAATAATGTATTGGGTGCTGTACAATTCATGCTTATCATAGCTTTGCTACAAGTGGGCTTACTGGCCACTCTGCTCTTGAGTGGGTGGAAATCAGCTTGTGTCTTACACAGCACCCTATAAGATAATACAGAATTAATTTAACAGTATAGCTAATTGTGACAGAAAAACCATTGGATACAGACTGTCTGATATGAAGACATTTCAGGCGATAATAACGACAACAATAAAACTAATCTCTTCACTTGTGGTCTAAATTGTGTATGGCAAACTTTGGTAACTTTGGCAAACATTTAAAGTAATTTTATCCAGGAATTAAAAAACAAAAGAAAGAAATTAATAATTTATTCAGTTAATCAGAGGTGCTTAAAAGCAGCCCTGAGAAATATGATCGCTGTACCAGGTACCGGGTGCTAGCTTTGAATTCAACTTCACATCCTGTAGTGGGTTCCCTGGCTGGAGTCCTAGAGAGGGAGTTTCTGTTTATTTATTTTAATTTATTTGCTGAAAGCCATGAGGATCAGGGAGTCATATTGTTCTTGCAGTTATCATTTTCTTTAATTTGTCTTCCACTGATATTTGTTCCCCTAATGACGTGCTTATTCGATGAGAGGTGGGACAAAAACTGTAGAGCTTTATCATACTGTAGTGTTTCTCTCTTGGATGAATCTAGACCTGTGGATTGATAGACTGCGTTGTGAGTCTTGGCCACTATTAGTAGTTATTCACGGACCCTGATGTAGCTGCACTGTTAGGCATCTCCACTCGATTCATTTATTTATAATTACTCAGAGGAAGGCAGATAGCTGAAACACTTTCATTCTTTATTTTTATTTATTTTTTTGACCTGGGGATATGTTGGCGAGGCCCTCTATGTAAGTAAGCCACACTTGGGCTCTGGAGTCCCTCACCTTGTAAAGGCAGAACCGTGAGGTGGGCGCAGGGGTGCGATCTTCACTGGAGTTTCCTGAGGGCATTGTGTCGGCGCTGCTGTTCCTGCAGTCAGGACTGTTTCTCCTCCCCATGCTGCCGCAGCACAAGCCAGGCACCCTGTGAGCTCAAAGAGCATGCCTGTGGGTATGTCACCTACACATATCTGCCTAGACAGTTCTTTAGAACGAGAGTATGAGAATCTGGGTATAAATGAGGGTGCCTGTCTCTTTGTGGGTGCAAGCCCCTTTTGATTTGCAGCGGGAAATGTATGTTGTGCATTCTGCCTTTTGTAATTAAAAAAAAATGCATTAAACATCATTAGTTGGATATATGTGTATACTGAAGTTTTGCAGCAGCAGACATGTAGATTTTCATTCTAGGTTCTAAGACTTTCACCTGAGCTCATAACAGTAACCAAGGCCGATAGGTGTTGCAGTTACCATTCGTCTCAAGGAGAATTTCCAACATATAGCCTTGAAGTGAGTTTGCCCTACACAGGAAGTCATGCCAGTGTGTGCACAGGCGAGTGATTTGGGTGTTTTGGAGGATCGGTAACTATTTTGGGCACCATTATGAAGTCCAACAAGTCGTTCACAAGCTACAGTCACAAGCTTTGATAAAAACAGCCAAACATCCAGACAAGAAATTCAATAAAAATAGTGTTTGAACGACATAATTAATTACATATGTAGTTAGATATTAGCTGGACTGTAACTACATAATATTCACGTATCATTCATGTTATCTTGTTTCAGATCATTTATTTATTTATTTAAAATTTAGAATCTCCAATTATTTTTTACACCCAATTTGGAATTTATTTTATTATTATTTACAATTATTATTAATTATTATTATTAATTATTATCGGAGGATGATTATTATGTTATTATTATTATTATTATTATTATTATTTATTATTATTATTATGATTTTCTTTCACCGCGGTAATCCCCCACAAAGCTCGGGTACCAGAGGCTCAGTGGGCGTCCTCCAATCCCACGAGCCAATCGGCGTGTTTTTACACCCAGGAACTCAAGAGCGGATGTCTGCAGGCTACCGGCCTCTGGAGACAAAGACCAGCCCAACAAATCTCTGCCCCCAAGCTCACTCGGCACCTGGCCTGTCGGGGTTGCCGCAGAGCACTGAGAAGAAACAGCCTAAACCGGATCCCGCCTCCCCAACCCCGGGAGTGCCAAAGCCAATGCGGCGCCCATCCTCCACAGTTATCATCACATTGAGAAAGCAAAAGCCCTTCAAGCAACGGCACTTTTAAACCAGAGTGTTGCCTCATGGTCTAATAACATGATCAAACTTTAAATACACCATTCCTTCCGTCAATGCCAACTGGAAAACAGAAAACATGAGGGTTGAAACGCTGCACATAGTTGTTTATCGTAATTGAAAGTTAGCCTGTATTAGATGTATGTAAATCTAAAAGGCAAGTGTGATGAGTCAAAGGGTTTTCGGTCTGTGATTCAGCCTCCCGACAGTAGATGGCATCAAACCAACTCGGGACTTCCCTTACCAAGATCTCGTGACCATGGCAAAAGTCATCTTTTTGAGGGGCGGCACCTTGGTGAGGGGCGGAAGTACGAGTATGTAAATTCCAGCCACTGGAGTCAAGTGAAGGATAAGGACACGTGTCGGTTGGGGATTGGTGTTCCACTGACTACAGAGGCGGGACATTACATACTAAAGGGAACGTACTACTGTGTTCGGGGTTGGTCCGAAAGTAAAGTAGGAGGAGTAACGGGTGGAGGGAGAGTCTGGTTTTGTGCAGCGGGATTTTTGAAACACTAACATTTCTTTTGTCTTTTTTTTGTTTATGTATGGTCACCACGAAGACAAATTAAAGACGAGTCATCACAGTTTGTTTTGGATTCCACCCCTGCACTCCTTCCCTCACACCATTTTGTTTTTCGTTTGTTATTTAATCCTTTTGTTGTGTATAGAAAATAAAAATAAATTATTTTATTTCTGTACACATAAATTACTGTCTGGACATTCCATTTAATACACTCTCGCCTCACACGTGGTGTCAGAAGTGGGAATGGATCCAGCTACAGTTTTGACAATGTTTAGGGAGCAGGAGGAGAAGCGAGAGGAGAGAGAGACACGGCACCTGGAACAGCTCGCCCAGTTCTTGGGACAGCTGGTAGAAAAACTATCAATATCAACATCAGAGAGAGCGGTTGCCCGGATGTTTGCAGCTCAGCCTAATCTTCAGAAGATGACCTCGGAAGATGATCCCGAGGCTTTCTTGATTACGTTTGAGAGAGTGGCAGAGGCTGCAGAGTGGCCTAGGGAACACTGGGCCATGAAATTGGCACCCTGCCTGACAGGGGAAGCTCAGGCAGCATATCGAGCCCTGACGGCCACGAATGCAGGGGACTATGTTAAAGTTAAAGAAGCCATTCTCTCACGCCTCGGGATCACGGAGGAAACATACCGGCGCCGTTTTCGGGAATACCAGCTGTCCAAGGGGATGCGGCCCCGGGTTGCGGGACAATATCTTTTAGATCAGTGCACCCGGTGGCTGCGGCCAGAAGAACATACACCCCAAGAACTGGTGCAGAAAATAGTTATAGAACAGTTTGCGTCTATACTACCGCCAGGGAATCGAGAGTGGATTAAGAGGAATAGACCTACCACTCTCGAGGATGCCCTCCTCCTGGCGGAGGCCTACGAAGACGCAAACGAAGGTGCCGGGTCAGACCCCACTCCTGCCCCTAAACTAACTCGGACCAACCAACCAATGAAGCCCAGAGGGGGTAACCGGACCTTCAGACCATGGAGGTCGAGGTTAGCCCCATCCTGGGCGAGAGAGAATCCCCCTAACCTGCCGGTCGCGGACTCGCAGGACAGATTAACTCCGTTGATGCCTCCTAACCAAGTGTGCTACCAATGTAATGAGCCTGGACACATTGCCAGGAATTGTCCAGTAATAAAGGTGGACCTGGCGACAAGATCCTGGTCAGCAGTAACAGGTAGGAACACTGGGGAATGTCGGGAGGGCCCTTATCAGTTAAGAGTACAGGTCGGGGGAAAGAGTACTTACGCATTTGCGGACTCTGGGTGTGCACAAACATTGATTCGGCAAGCTCTCTTGGATGGGGTAGCCTGGGAGCCACAGGGTAAAGTGGCTATCTCCTGTATTCATGGAGAAACTCGGGTTTATCCCACCACTAAAGTTAGACTTATTGTAGGTGATTATTCAGCTTGCGTTAAAGTGGCTGTAGCGCAATGTTTACCATACCCTGTTCTCCTGGGAAGAGACTGGCCGTTTTTTGATCGTATTTTAGGTCGGGAAATGGTCTTAGTTTCTACCAGGGGACAATTAAAGCAACAGGAGAAAACAATTGGCGAGATTTTTCCGTTGCAATCCGACCTGTTTAACCCTAAAATCCGCCCAAGAAAAACAAAATGGTGTGAGGGAAGGAGTGCAGGGGTGGAATCCAAAACAAACTGTGATGACTCGTCTTTAATTTGTCTTCGTGGTGACCATACATAAACAAAAAAAAGACAAAAGAAATGTTAGTGTTTCAAAAATCCCGCTGCACAAAACCAGACTCTCCCTCCACCCGTTACTCCTCCTACTTTACTTTCGGACCAACCCCGAACACAGTAGTACGTTCCCTTTAGTATGTAATGTCCCGCCTCTGTAGTCAGTGGAACACCAATCCCCAACCGACACGTGTCCTTATCCTTCACTTGACTCCAGTGGCTGGAATTTACATACTCGTACTTCCGCCCCTCACCAAGGTGCCGCCCCTCAAAAGATGACTTTTGCCATGGTCACGAGATCTTGGTAAGGGAAGTCCCGAGTTGGTTTGATGCCATCTACTGTCGGGAGGCTGAATCACAGACCGAAAACCCTTTGACTCATCACAGCAAGCTTTGGATATTTTCTCAGTTTGAAAAAAGTTTTCAGTTGAATTCCTATCAGCTTTTTAAATGAATTGTTCACATACAGTGTTATAGCAGAATTTCTTTAATGTCTTTATACATTGTTTCTAACGCGTCCTGTGTGTACAAAGACTGAGCGAGTCAGCAGTGTTAAATAGGAGGTGGCCGTGCAAGGTGTACAAAGGTAATTCAGTGATGTTTGGATAAATTCCTGTGGTTTATGCCAGGGCATTATTTTTGCAGGACCAACAGCAAGATTTGAGCGTCCATGTCGTAGCTGTCTTGTCAGCACCAGAAAGGGGCACCAGTAGGTAGCGGTGGGGATCTCTGGGTTTCGGAAAAGGGATAATACAGGATCAGAATGGGCCAGAAATACTAAACCCTTTAGAGGGATCTTTTTGTGGTTTTCCCCAGAGGCTGGCTTGTACACAGTAAAGTAGAATACTGTAGCCTCCATTTGGAGGGGGGGTCTCAGACTGCAAGCATCTGGTATAGCTGAGCTGTAGGGTCACAGGGGAGTGCTGTGCAATGTATTTCACTGCAGCCACAGACAGAGCTGCTTTTAGGTAGACTGATGGCAATTAACCTCCAGAGAGCACCCCGACAGACTAAGAGAACAATCCCAGGCCTTTATACCAACAGACAGTTATTCATAATTGTCATCACGGTGTTATTGAATATCAGCTATTGAGTGTGGTTTGAGCTGGCTTATATAGCTCTGCATTTAGAACTGTAAGTCTAGTTTTTATCATCAACTGTAGTACCAATTGCTTAGGTTGGCTTGAAATACTTTGCTGTACTGTTTTGCTTATGTTTTTTTTGTCACTCAGAGACACAGAGACCTCTGAAGGACTGTAGCGTATAAAATATTGAGGTGCATTGGACCTTGCAGTCCATACAACAGAGTATTATCGAGATATATTGTTATATATCTGTGATGCTTTGTTTGCTGATATAGTTTTGTATTAGTTTAATGAGATCCAGTATTTGTATAGTGGGTGGAGGTAGGGGTGGGGGTCTATAATCTCTTGAGAGGAAAAACTGGGCAGTAAAAGCTAAAACTGAAACATTTTGGGCACTGCTGTCCTTGATCATTACAATATTGTGCATATATTTAAAGAGAAGACGATTAGCTATTCAGGTATACCATCATGCTTAAGTAAGGGGTCTAAGTGGGATAAAATTGGCAATAAATGTCCTTAGCCTTAAGAAGTGTATGTGTGTGCGTTCGTGCGTTCGTGTGTGTTTGCTTGCGTGAACGCAGGACAAGAATAGCTTTTCACCTGATCCCTCCGTTTTGTTTGCTCCTGGCCGCTCTGCTCAGGTTACAGTGACAGTGTACTGACAGCTACTCTCAGGACTGAAACGTGATCCATGCTGAGCACAGGGCACCCACAATTCCTCCTTCATTCTAGGAGACAGAATTTCTTCTCGTTTCAGGGCCTTCAGTTTGATCCTTCCATACCCCACAGCTGCCCCTTCCCCCTGCTTTATCCAGGCATGCACGCTGGTTGAGGATGTTTTTTTTCTGCTTCCAGCTTCAATCCAAGTTTGTGGCAAACTAGATGTTAAATCTCCATTACGCACTAATACTAATTAATACTAATTCTAAACCCCAACTTTGGCATTCCCTAGAGAGCCTTTCCCCCCTAATCAAGAGCACTCAGCAGTTTTCTGACAAAGAATTACAGCTGCTTATATTAGCAGCATAGTTACCCAACACTCTGGAATCTGAGTGGATATCCTTACCTCACATTGCTGATGTGTCCTTCCCTGATGACAAATTCCTCCCCCCAGGGATATCGCATCACTGCTAATTAACTGGTTAAACCATGTTGAGTTGAACGGCTGCCCCTGGCGTTAGGAAGCTATCCCTATGAGGCCGTGCACAGCTCTTATTTTAGGGGCCCAGCGGCTGCAGCAGTGGCGGCTCCAGTTGTTAATGGTCAGCGGTAGCTTCCGACAGAAGACGCCGAAGACAGTTCCTGTTATGAAGAGATGATAAGAGGGTGGCCGCTCAGCATGAGGAAGATTGACAGTTTGATATGGGGGCATGCTGACGACTCGGTGGACAGAAGGTCACAGAGTGCTAACCTACCTTATAAGTCCAACATGGGCATGCTTTATCTGCCAACACCCTGCCATGAGGTTTGGACACCCTGTCTTTCAGCTGAGACTTAAAACCAATAGCTGTGAATGAGCTGTGGGTCGTAAATGAAAGACCAGAGTGAGGGTATCAACCTTGACTTTTCCCAACCTTTGACAACCATGTCAGTCTTATATGGTGTGTGGAGACCATAATGGGGGTTTAGTGAATTTAATCTAGGCTGTAAAGGAGGTTAGAGATATTCTCAATGGGAAAGTGGTAAAGCAATATTCTGGATAAAGCTGCCCAGTTGCAGGAAACAAAATGTTTACATAATCATATAGTTACAGCTTCTGTATTAAAAGTAGATCTAGGTTATGGATTAAGTAGCATCAATGTAAATGGTTTATGAGAAGTAAATCTGAAATCTGGTACCCACATTCCAGAAAATGGCCACAGCTGTTGGCTTTGATCAGAGCAAGCCCCCCTTTTATAAATTAAAGTATGCCCATAGGCCAAGAATCCTCCTTCCTTCTCTTGCCTTTGTTTGTGTTCCCTTGATTGAAACCATACTGAAAGTTTGTATAATCACCATACATTTGGAACCATCGTTTAAGCTTTCAATGCCAAAAAAACGTCCACTGTCTAAATAACAGGCAGCAGACCCAGGGAGACCAGAAGGAATCAAGGACTTCTGGAACTTTGACCCTTTCCCTTCCTTAACCAAACTAGCAGCGTATGGTAATGAAAGCCAGAGCAATGTATTTCAACGGTAAGCAGTAGTCTAGTTGTATGGTTGTAGCTAAATACCAAACAGGATTGTTGCAAAACAACATTAGGTCACCGATGGTAAGCATGGTGGAGCCTGGACAGTACTTGGGTAGGTGTGCTCTTAAAGTCCTGCAGTTTATGAATTGCTGTTTGTGTTCTGCCTGATTCACTTGACAACCAATGAATTCACTTTGGGAATTAGTGTATAGAGTGGGGGTGGGCATTTGAAATGCACAATAGCTTTGCTTGGTGCTGAACAGCACCCTTAGGAGTGTGCATATTGACCCATATTTGAACATCCTGTGGTAGGTGTTGCTTCTGCATTTTGACCCCATTTTTCTTTTACAGTAGGATACAGTAGTTCTGATTTTTAGAGTTTAGTGCTGATTGTAATCTGTATCACACTGAAAAAGCCTTTTCTATATGTTTTATACTTTTTTTTCATCAAAAGTTAATAATACATGTATTAGTTGTAATAGAATTATGATATTGAAGTTTGGTTTCTATGGCTTCGATCAACCTGCATTTCATTATAATTTGATGGTTCAGATTATAAAACAGTTTGGATTAGCGAGAGTCTGCTGTACTCTTAAAATACATTTATTGTTTTATTGCATGTGCCTTAAACTGTTCTATATACAGTAATTTAAATGAAAGGATGTTTTCAACACTGCTTAATATTAGGGGTGGTGGAGAGTCAAGGCCCATGAGTTGTACTTCAGTAGAGACTTGAAACTAAGGTTGAATGCAGTCTTTTGAAGGAGAGCATGAATGTTGCCTTGGTGTCATGGAAAAATTCCCCAAATCCCATGACCTTTAATTATCTTTGTACACACCATCTATTAGTCAACAAACACAGGGCTTAGTTGCACGTGATTCCAAGGGGTTCTTGGAAGCTCGGCAGTGCATCTGCTCACTCTGGAAACCCAGCCCGGGTCCTTTTTCTTTAGTATGGCTGCTCCGCTGAGTTGCTCCCCAGTAGTTACGGTGTATAAAGTAATAACTGTTGACTTTGAGTTTAGCACCCTTCACTGTGGCTAGTGAGGTAGAGGCGTTTCTACGGCAGCTCACTGGTATGGCAGGTGTGCCAGTCTGACAAGCTGTGCTTTGGTCGGCCTGCTCTGCCTGGCAGTGTGGAAACGTTTTGCAGTAAGTGGTGGGAAGTCAGCTGTATTTTCATACATACTTGAGAACTCGTTCCTTTGAAATTCCAAGGAAGGAATCATTCATTCAAGTTAAATTCCCCCTCATATTCGTATAACACCTTCTGAGTCAGACTGACCTTCCACAAGTGAATATGTATCACATAGAATTGTGTGGAAAACTATACCCCTATTGAAAACATAGACTAACATATTGACTGGCTCTGTAGCAAGGGCTATCAGAAGAGAAACTGTACACTTATTCTTTTTAATGTACTGGTATTGTATAGTGACCCTATAAAATGCCTAAATGTAGTTGCAGTCTTTGTGCCTATAGTTTACAAACCTTTACATATTTATTTTGTGACACTATTATGTGCTTCAGGAAATTTGGAATTGGAAAGTGATGTAAATAGAGCCTGCGATAAAATTAAGAAAAAGCTTGTGTTTTTTCCATTTGAGATAAGCAATGATTTAAACTTGTAATTTTTAATAATAAAATTTTAAAATAAATTATTGGCTGCAACTGTCACAGGGTACCATGCAACACAAACCAAATGGTTTTTTTCAAAATACTGAGAGACACATTGCTGACTTTCAGTTTCATTCACCAAGTACAGTATAGTGCTAAGGTTATGGATTTCATAAGATTGCTGTTTTTATTTTGTATCTTTTGGTATTATCTAGGGTTAAAAATCAAACGATGAGGTTTTTTTGGCTTTAAGAGAAATACAGATGTGCTGGACAGATGCAAATTTTCCGTGTGGGATGTTGTGGCCGGACCTGAAACAAACAGTTTATGCTCGGAAACACACAAATATCACTGAGTTGAAGCAGTTCTGCATGAAGGAGTGGGCCAAAATTCCTCCACAGTGCTCTGAGAGACTGATCAATAACTACAGGAAGCGTTTGCTTGCAGTTATTGCTGCTAAAGGTGGCGTAACCAGTTATTGAGTCTAAGGGGGCGATTACTTTTTCACACGGGGGCATTGGGTGTTGCATAACTTTCTTTAATACATAATTGAAATAAGTAGCAAAATTTGGGGTTATTTGTTCACTCGGTCCCGTTTCTCTAAAATTAGATTTTGGTTGAAGATCTGATAACATTCAGTGTCAAAAATATGCAAAAATGCAGAAAATCAGAAGGGGCAAATACTTTTTCACAGAACTGTAGGCGTCTGTCTCTTGGTTTCCAGGTCTGCCTGTGCCGGCTAGTTTCCACCTCAAAGTTGTGGTTGCTTAGCCTGTATTTTGTCAGGGTCTGTCTCAGTTTGGAGTCTTTTATTTCAGTTAAATAGTCATCTGTAGAATAATTTCTGTTTAGCATTCTGTAGCATTCCAGTTTATTTATTTTTTATTTGGTCTGTCCAATAGTTAATATAATTTTGTTTTTGGGAAGAGACTGTTTTCCTGAGCTGAAGTGGGTATGTTTTGCCCCGGCTGGTGTGAAACTCTGTGATCTCAGTATGGCTCTCTTCAGGGCAGCTGGATGGTGGGGTCTCTCTCTGGGCACTTCTTGTTGTTTTATGGATTTGTGGTGGTAAGAGTCAGGGTCACTCTGTTGTAAATGCACCCAGTAGCAGAGGCCACTTTTCTGGATTTTAAGGAATAGTAGGAATCACCCAAGCTTTGCTCGACAGCCATTGTTTGGGGCATTTCTGTGGAGGTTCAGGATGTTTTTACGAAATTCCAGGTCGAGGTTTTCAACTGGACACTTTTCCCACGTTTCGAATTGGAAATTTATAATGGGACGATAGACTTCACTGCCATACAGCAGGATGGGAAGAATAACGGTAATAATTTTTACAGATGGTTTTAGGTAGTGTATTTTTTAGAATAGTATGCTGTGTATGCTTTTTCTGCCAGGGTCTCTATGGCTGATTTGAAGCTCCCACATGAAGTGATTAACAGACCCAGATAGCAGTAGCTAGTTGTGTGTTCTAGTGTGTTTAGTTTTTTCTAAATTTATATCCAGAGCCCAGGTTTTACAAAACTGCTCGAGTATGGCCATTTAATAAAACATTTTTATACCCTGGTCTTCTCCCCAATTTGGAATGCCCAATTATTATTTTTGTCCTGGTTCAGTGCTGCAATCCCCTGGCAACTCGGGGAAACGGAGACTAAAACATGTGTCCTCTGAAACATGTTCCTGCCAAGGCTGTCATTTTACACACTGCGGATCCACAGCAAAGCCACCAGACCTATAGTGCTGGAGGACAACACAGATCTGAATGGCTCCACTGCAGACCCACATATCAGCCACTGGGGTCACTGGTGCGCATGTGAACCGTGGACCTAAGCCCTCCCTACCCAAGTGGCACTCAGCCAATTGTGCCCCCTAGGAACCCCCGGTCATGGTCGGCAATGACATAGCCTAGATTTGAACCTGCGATCTCCAGGCTATAGGGCGTATCCTTCACTCCACGAGGAGCGGCTTTACTAGATGCGCCACGTGGGGAGCCCTTATGTATTTTTTTTAATTGAGGGGAATTAAAAGTTCTCTGTATCCAGTTGGGCAATAAGTAGCCCTGTCTGTATTTAACCATGTAATATAAAAATATAACATCAATATTTTCCAAACTATTTACAAAGTGAATGTCTTTACTTTTGGGTTGAAGGACTGTACTGTACAGTCCTTGGATGTTCCAACTGCTTATTGTAAAATATTTCATTTTATATTTGTTTATACCATTTATACCTTATTCTCTCTCTCTCTCTCTCTCTCTCTCTCTCTCTCTCTCTCATTTTTGTTAAAAACTGCGATCAAGGCCTAAATGAAAACCGTTTGCAGAGGGAGCAGAGCTAGCCTTGCAGTAGTGAGTGCAGGTCCCTGTGTTATAGATACCTCAGCATTGTCTGCAGAGGAGCTGCTCTGTGCCTAATTGATTCCAGAGCAATGGCTTTGGCTCCTGATGGGAGAAATTCTTCCCAAGCCCACTCTGGAATTCCCTCTTCCCGAGATACACCCAGAGGCTTGAAAACCCTGTATGCCAACATCAACAGAATAACATTCTCGCCTGGAAAAAAAATCCATGTAATAATAATCATTACTAAAGTGTGCGGACACAAATGTTACATTTGTGTCAGAGCTAGACCCACTAAACTGACTCTCCTGGTTTTTTTAAATGGCTATTTTAACTGGATGGAAGCATTCTAAAATCTCAAAGGTAATATTTCCCCACTAAGTGATCGCTTCTTTTGCTGTCTCACTTTTATAGATTCACTCACAGCTCAAAGTGAATGTGCATTTAGTTTCTCTGATACTAACAGTTTTACATGCATAAATTAATTTGTTGGATGCTGTAGACTTGGATAGGTACTGATAAAATATAGGAACCTCATTACCTCTCGTAAACACTGTGAAAAATATTTAAGAAAGGGAAAGTAACTTGGGACTTGGGAGATTTTGTTTTTTCTGTTTAACAAGAAGAACAAAACACATATTTGCAGATATAAACTTAGCTTATTTTTTCTATTTGTATTGAATCCTGTTGTGTCCAGTTTCGCTCATTTTTAAAGTTATATTCTGTTTACTATTTTAATATAAGCACAATCTTTAAACAATGTAATATTTTAATATTGATCACATATAGTCTTACAGTAACAACATAGTGTAGACTGAAGTTGTTTAAAATGTATACAGAGCATGAAAGAAATGAGAAAAATGTCTGCATAGGATTTGATACACATTGGAGAGAAAGTAGTTTCTGTAGTTATGCCCAATGGTAGTACAATTACATGTAAAAACAACTTTTTAGACAAGATTGATTCCCATGTCTTACAGTGGCTCCCTAGAAAGATTATTTTTCTAATATTTTAGTAAATATTATTTTAACGGTGAAACTTACATAGCAAACTATCGTCAGTATTTGAAATTTCTTAAAATACATCACATTGATTTGTAAGAAGCACAGGACATGTTCTTTGTTGCTGGTCCCTGGTAACTAAACTTGGGTGGATGCTGAATGTGTTTTGTGGAATTTCATAGTAAGGCAGTATGTGTTCTGCAGTAGACATCCAAGCTCGTAGAATCTGCTATGGATATGTTCAGGTCACTCCTAATCTGATCAGGTATCGTACTGCAAAAACAACAGGATCAGCAAACATAGCTGTAGAATTATTGTCTTCAGCACAGTATGCAAAACACGAGCACACATTCCCTGTAATAGTGACCTGGTTTGCAGGAAAGCAAACGTTCTTTAATGGGGTTTGCTGAGGTTCCTGGGCCGGTGGTCATGTTTCAGCGCTATCACTTGAGTTATTATCATTTTCATTTGCTTACAGGTTGTTCTCCCCTCTCCCCTTTCGGTTTCCAGTCTTTACTTTGGTGGGGGAACCTTATTCCTTTTATTTTGCGTCTGTAAAACCATGGATTTTTAAAAATGTTTTTAAGCTGTCTGATAGAAAATTCACCTTTCGCCCCAAGCAAACTCATGTTTCGGCAAGCTGGACTTTATCACAGGAAGTGCCCTTTGGGAATGTCAGGTGTTAATATTGACCACATCCTAGGGAGAATCATTATTAAGTTATTCAACCAAAACAACTAGGCCCTAAAAAGAAGCTTGTTTTGATTAAGACACTTTCTGTGATATCCTTTTCATGGATTAAAATTGTACATGTATTCTAATTATGATCTGCTTCAAAAAAAACGTGCCATACACAACTACAGTGGTGAAATTTGAATTGCCCTGCAAGAAACTGTCACAGATTTTGTGTAATTTGCTTTCAAACATGCAAATCATGTCATGGACCCCAATGGAGGTGATTGTAAGACATGTAAGACGTGCAAAGCCCAAAAATAAATGATTCCTCTTGATTATTTTAAATCCATACCCAGGGTTTTTTCTAAGTTTTGTTCCTTCTTCCCCTCCATGTGTAGATTATACCCCCTCTTTTAGACCTCAACCAGAACCGCAGCAAACTGAAGCTGTACATCGGACACCTGACTGCACTTTGCCAAGACCGGGACCCCCAGATTCTCCAAGGGATAGCCCCACCCACTTCATATCACCACGACGACCGAGCAGCTTGGGAGGAGGAGCTGCAGAAGATGACCTTGGAGCAGGTGAGCCCTTCTCATCACCATGGTTACTATGGGAGAGCTTTGTTTATTAATAGGCCTGAGTCAGTTTGTAACAAAAATATACAGAAGACTGGTGTAACACAAAAAGCCAAAAAATAGTTTGTTTCAAAATGTTTATTTTCCTTTAGAAAAATAATCACTGTAGGAAAAGTTCTGGTGCAGTAACATTTGTACCACTTGAAATATCATTGTGTAATGTTTCATGGAAATATGAAATAAGAAAAGAAACCTGTCACAAAATTGCATTTATTTCAAGAAAAAAAATGAAACGCTATTGTTGCCAGAACACATACAGAACCCATATGTTTTGCAGTAAGAAGAACTCAAAAAGTCTTTGGCAGTACTATATAGTCTTCTATTGTGTAGTATCTTCTCATGTGGGGTACTAACTGACACCTGGTTGGCTTCAAAACAAATATCCATTTTAACAAAACTGTATCAAATATTGTCCAAAACTGGACCACATCTGGACTTCAAGAATCTTTCAAATTATCTTTGTTTTTATATATATATATAAAGAACAGCCTTTTATTTATTCCATACCTTTGGGTTGGTGTTATTATGCCTTCGCTCCCATGAAAACTTTTAGGTAAAAAACTTTTGGTAAAATGGTAATATGAGCTTTTCATAACATATGTTTTAGTAGACTAATTTGCTGTATAAATTATCTTACAGGACAGGGTACTATGTTTGCCTTTGAATGCACATGTATGTTTTACTATTCAAATATACTACAAGAAACAGCTTATTGTAAAACTATTTTTATTGTTATTAATATTGAAACTGAGAAAAAATACATTTAAGTTAAATACCACATCTTAAGAGTTGGTACTGTTTATTAGAACTGTGATTTACAAACACTAGCTTTTGAGACCTCAAACTGCACACCTGAGACCTATGAAATGAATGGATGTGCATGGTGGAGAAAATGATTAGCTACAATTACTTTGTCAGAATGGTGGAATAATCGGAGCAATGATCTGTAGATTGATCAACAAGACTGAGAATAATTTCCTGCTGCTCTGCATACCAGCTGGTCACATGATTAACCCCTCTGATTTGTCTCATCTGAATAAAAGACAAATCCAGTTAGCTTGCCAGAATTATCCTTTGCCTTTCTTAGGATTTTTTGTTTTAATTCAAACGGGGTACAACTCAATAAAATGCAGTTCCTGTAAGTTATCGATTCTGAAAGGTATGACATGCTCAAAACAAGGTCTTTATTGTTTCGTGATAAAGAACAGAGATCATCTCCATTTTAAAACAGGGTGCATTCTCCAAAGAATCATAAGCTAGACTGCTCTTTCTCTTTGAGATTTAAAGGGAATTCATTATTTGTCATATCAGTACCTGGTTCCAGATACATTTGTTCACAAAGCTGGGGCATCAGTATAAATTATTGTTTGCTGAAGGGTTATTGTTTGAAGGGATTATGCAGTACAGTTAAACTGAGAATGACTTTAAAGCTGGGTTAACATCTAAGCAACTGGTTGAACAAAAAGTTGCACAACCAGATTGCTTGCAATCAACTGATTGGGCGTGTCATCTGCAAAACCGTGAGTTAGGAACGAAACAGGTTTGATCACTAGGATCTCTCAATCGTATTACAATCCTCCAATAGAAATGTTGGAATTTACTGCCACTCAGTAGTTGGGGTGGGTTTAAATTATTCAGAACGAATCGGTGATAGGTACAAGTCAGGAAGGAGGGACATTGCCGAACTACACCAAGATAGTTTTTTCTTTTTTTAGGTTATATTATTTATTTCACAGGGAAAGAGGTTAAGTCAACGTGAACTGAGTAATCATTTTCAGTGTTTTTCCTGTGTTGATTGGATATACACTTTTTTTTTTAAATCAGGGGTGTTTTATCATTTTTATCGGTTAAAACTGAAAATCATCATAAGCCCTAATTATAGGCAACCAGTTTTTCAGTGGTTCTAATTTATTTTACGATAGCATTTATTTTATTAGTGAATTGCTTTTTTTCCACTGGGCAGTCATGCCAGACCAGAGTTTATTTGAAACTGTATATTGCAGGTGCTTTGCTGTTAATGAAATCCTGATCGTTATTATACGTTGAAGAAGTGCTGAGCAGATGTAATGGTAATGTATACATTTTGTTGACAAATGTGTCAATGGTTTGTTTTTCCTTTGTGGATAAGTTTGTTTGTATAAATGTCCAGCAACTATTGTCAAAATTAGTACACGTGTGTTGATGGCAGTGAGACCACAAAGTGTGTGGCACTGGTTAGAGTAACACACTAGTTGGACCTTGTGTAATATTCTGATACCCTCCTGAAATAACTGCATTTTCAAATGCATTTTTCCACGTTTATTTTGAGATAACATTTCTTAATTTATTTATTTTTATTTCAGCCACAGCACTTTTAAATTAGGAAAATACATATTAATTTATCAATATTTTTCCATTGGGTACATTGCAGATTTAGCCATTAACTCTTTGAAGACTAAAAACTTTCCAAAAAAGACAAGATGACTCAACTAATTGAATTGTTTCAGTGTCTTCTATGCAAATGGCTCTTAGACTGTGACAGTGGCATGCCCAAGACTGCGGTGGGTTAACTGGAGTTATTTTTCCTAGACTGCACTAGCAGCCTGTCGTTTAAAGTGGAGTCATTTTTATATTGGTGAAATAGTTAACGATGTAGTGCTCAATATATTTAATCATAATTTAAAGCGTGATTTCTATCCCCTGCACAGGTTAAGTCTATTTTTTTTTGATATAGATAACAGTCAAAATGGGCAAATTGAGGGAGGAAACAGGTATAATGAATAAATGAGTATAATTATAAATTAATTTACGAAAGGCATGGCTTGAGTTGGTAGACTTGTGCACAAAAGATTACTGTTGAACTACAGGGATGGAAATAAGAGTCCTATTGCATAGCAGTTTCACCCATTCCAGGTGTTTAAACAAGCTTGATTAGCCCCAGTGTATAGATAGCAAGCTCAGGGGTGTCTTATTACACATAGTATAACCAGGAATGGATCAGTCTGCTATGCAATAGGAAAGAAGTAGAAAGTAAAGTATTTATATAACATACCTAACTAATGAGATTCCTGGGCTTGAATCTTCGCTACCAGATCAACAAAGGAATGTTGTAATTTTGCACATTGAAAGTTGCTGAAGGTAAAGTTCTCTTGTTTATTTATTTTTTCACATTCTGAGTGCTTTGTAGTTAAATGATGTCTCGATTTTGTAGGTTTAAGAGTTTTGTTTGACAAAACCTCCTAACAAGTAACGCACTGGGGCTTGGGTCATCCTCAGATCCAGTAACTCTAAATGCCAGTGCTGGTCCATGGAATCTTACTCTGTAGCAAATTCATTTATACAAAACATTTCTGACGCAATTTATTATTCATCAGCTTCCCTCAATGTACATATAAAAAACACCAGAATACAAACACCAGGTGGGTAGGAAGCAATTTGAGAAAAAAAAATAATAATTGGACAGTGTACGTGATGTCACATACCACTTCTGGTGGGCTGTGATGTGTAAATGTAATTGGTGGTGCATAGTCGATAGGATTTATAGTATTTTGGTTAAATATGATGGTGTCAGAACAGACTGTATACATTATTTTCACTTGTAGTGTTAATAGAATTTCCTTTTGGCTTATACTCTTGTGATATATTAAACCTGGCTGAATAAACCCATATAATATATGGTACTATGGTACAGTTCACAAGTCAAGCTACAATATAGTCTCTTTTTGTTTCACATTAACTTTTATTATTATATGCAGCTAATCTCTCCAAAATTTATGGAAATAATAGGTATATTCCTATATCCCTGGCAACACTGTAGCACATATTTTATATTGGTAAAAATGAAAAGTACTAAAACTGTGGTTTTAATTATTTTTTTATTTTTTTATGTAGTCATTCCAACCAAGTTGGGAATATTCAATCTTGTGTGCTACTTTTATGTGGAGCGAAAAGGCTGGAACAGACAGATTACAGGTTTTCTTTTCTTCCATTAACAGTGAACACAAGCTGTAGAACACTAGATGTAGATTTATTTTAAATAATGCTGGTAAAAATAAATAAGTCTAATTTTGACAAGACAGATGTGCTTTCATAACGTGTTCGTTATTTAGTTAGTATTTGTTTCACATTAGAAAACTGTTTCAGTTAATTAGCTAATGCAGACTACATACATATCTTAGAATTGTATATCACGTGGTTGAAGCTGTTTGTTGTGTAGTTTAATAATAGTAGCAGCACAATGTGTGATTGTGTAGAAATGGGTTTTTGCAAGAACTGCGTAACTGAATTGTGGGAGTTGTTTGCGGACCACCTGGCATTTACTCACGGACCACAGGTTGGGAACCACTGCTTTAAGGAGCTCTATTCTAGTATGAAATTATTGCAGGACACTGCAGCATTAAGTAAGGAATGCAGAACCTGAATCACTGGGACAGAAATAATGCTGAAAAGCAGATGGCAATAAGGTTAGCACAAATAGTCTTGCCATTTTCTCTTAAGGGTCATTTCACTATTCTCAAGCATGAAATCACCAACCAGGTGAGGCTGGTTTCAAATCCAATCTGCCCTGCCACAGTCTCTTGACCTTTATGTACCTCAGACCCATCCATTTATAAAAATAACAGTAATACCACCGCCATACTCACACACACAGCCACATACACAAGTAATCCCAACCACGTACTCACACACACACACACAAGTAATCCCACCCACGTACTCACACACACACAAACAAGTAATCCCACTCACGTACTCACACACACACAAACAAGTAATCCCACCGACATACCCACACACGCCCAAGTAATTCCACCCCCGTACTCACACACACACACACACACACACACACACACACACACACAAAACCCACACACACACACACACACACAAGTAATCCCACCCACGTACTCACACACACACAAGTAATCCCACCCACGTACTCACACACACACACACAAGTAATCCCACCCACGTACTCACACACACACAAGTAATCCCACCCACGTACTCACACACACACAACACAAGTAATCCCACCCACGTACTCACACACACACACACACAAGTAATCCCACCCACGTACTCACACACACACACACAAGTAATCCCACCCACGTACTCACACACACACAAACAAGTAATCCCACCCACGTACTCACACACACACAAGTAATCCCACCCCCGTACTCACACACACACACACACACACAAGTAATACCACCCACGTACCCACACACACACACAAGTAATCCCACCCACATACTCACACACGCCCAAGTAATTCCATCCCCATACTCACACACACACACACACACACACACACACTCACAGTAATTCCACCCCCGTACTCACACACACACACAAACACACACACACACAATCCCACACACACACACACACGTACTCACACACGTACTCACACACACACACACACACACAATCCCACCACACACACTCACACACACACACACAAGTAATCCCACCCATGTACTCACACACACACACACACAAGTAATTCCACCCCCGTACTCACTCACACACACACACACACACACACACACACACACACACACACACACACACACAAGTAATTCCACCCCCGTACTCACACACACACACACACACACAAGTAAATCCACCCCTGTACTCACACACACACTCACACACTGGAAGCTGAGTTAAAGTTAAGGCCATAAGGTAGGAAGCATTGTTATACACAGAGTTATAAATGCATGGAATAGCCAACCAGGTAAAGTTGTAGGATATAAAACATTGGAACACTACAATCTTTTTTGTGTTTTTGATTATATTGTAGTCCTTACCTTTCATAGACCTATTGTATATAGAGTCTGTTAAGAATTGAGTAGTATTATTTGTCTACAGTATATAAAATGTGTTAAAACAATTCTGGAAGCATTACTACTACATTTCATAACAAAGAAATATTAAAATGCAGTTCCCCCCAATAATAATCCAAGGCTTTCTAGGAGTACATCGTATTGTTAAGCGTTTTGGCATGTGGGGGATGACAAGGGGTGCTGTGTGTTTTTTACCTGCAGGTTTTGAAAAGGAGATTGGTTTTCGTGGGGTGAGGAAGTGAAGATATTTAGACAGGGTATCCCAGGGTAGGTCTGTCCAGGAGCTCCTGTCACACCGCATGCTGGCTGGGCAAGCGTAGGCCCTGTAGGAATGCCATCAGACTGTCAGTGATGCTGTGTGTCTGTGTGTGCATGTGTAAATAGTCTTACAGAGGTTTTAAAATCCATTTCCTTACCTCTAATTCACCGTACGATATAATTGTGCAAATATGTGCACGGACCTACACTTAGATACGTGTTGTTTTCTGAACGTGCTAATCTTTTGATTTCATATACAGGCCTGTCTAGGAGACCCAGTGGTTAAAGATAAGTATAAATGCAAGGCGTGGGGATTGAGATGTTTGTAAACATGCTTTGCTGTGCTCCAGCTCGGTAAGCTGTGACTGTAACATTGATAAAAGACCAAATTAAAGCCATGTAATTGGATATCTAATAGATTTTTTTCTTTCTCTTAAAATAGCCCTCCATTCAACTCCCATTACAAAAGTGTACGCGCTTGTTTGCTTAATTATACTTCAGCAGTATTTTCACTAGTTCCCCATTTCTTCTGTTGAAGATGTTTTGGTTCTTTGCTTGCATTTTAGACTTTTAGTTTGAAATATGCAGCAATCTCAAAGACAACGCTACAGATGAATTTGTAATTTGATTTAAATGTAGATGCTCAGAAATCATATCCTTCGAAGCAGTAAATTACAAAAAAATAAAAAAATAAAAAAATTTGCACAGTGGATCTTTGAGAGAGCAGCTCATACCCAAACAGCAATGAACAGTGGTAACCCTAGCCTCCATATTGACTCTGATTATCAAATTCAGACTAACAAACGTCAAGAAATACAGAGTAAAATGATTTGATCGAATTAGTAATAAGGTACCTTAGTGGTCTGGGTTTCTTTGTGCTACTGGTTGTTTGAGTTTGTGAGTTCTTTAACGTCTCCCTGTAGTGTGCACACTGAACACACAAGTTATTTCCCGTTAGCAGAAAAAAAAGGGGTCCTGCTGAAGAATCTCTGGACAGCCAGCTTGTTATCCTTTTGATCAGCTATAGCTTTGAAAAACATTATATTATCACTTGAATAGGTTATTCCTCTGTACTTCTGTGTACCACCAAGACAGTTAAGGTAGGGCTAAGGAAAGGGTTTAAAAATAACTAACATATAGATTTTGTTAGTTTTCTCAATATTTATTATTTAAGTAAATTACTAACAATTAATTAAGATTGGGTCATTTTATGTGCATTCTGAGACCAAAAAGGGTCAAAGGGTCAAATTTTAGGGTAATGCATTTTAACAAGACCAATCTATTTACATATTTATTCTTAATCAATTTTTTTTTTTGTCTGAAAGAAGACTGTACATTGAATTTTGTTTTGTGAACTTTAGCAAAGAAAACTTTTTTTTTTTAATTATTTAAATTGGTGTGCTTTCTTTAGCCTTCTGTGGCATGCAGAAAAAAAAGTAATATGGTGAACTTTCAATTTTATAGCTTTAAAAAATGTTTTTACATCTATTCTTTGAAACAAAAAAAAATCTAGCAAAATATTAATATATATATAATGAATTATATGCAGTAAAATACAAGAAATCAGTTTTTAGGTATAATGTTCTCTATATCTGTCTGCCTCATAGTTACTCTGTGTTTTAGAAGCAGTGTTAGCCCACTCATTCCTTCATTTTTGACCGCTTTTTACACTTAACACAGTACATTTCATGTTGACATCATAGCAGGATTTCTGAGAACTGCTTACTGAACAATCTATTACTGACGTGTGTGTGTAAGTGTGTTAGCTCTGTAACCCAGCTGCTGCCTTGAATGAGATGCTGTGTCCCCACGTGTTGCTACAACTGTTTAAGTAATGTACCTGAAATGTTTCTTTTCATTGTTAACATCCTGACAACTTTTTATATTTAGAACTTTAAAGTCTGTTTTCAAAATGGCTGCTCTAGTGCGCTGGGGTTTGAGATCTGTCCTCTAAATCACTGCAGGAAGCAATTACATTTTTTTTTTTTAAACATAACATTAAGTGCTTTGACTTTTCTGTTCCGTACCACATCATGGATTGTTATTGCTGTGTTACCTGTTTGACAATGTGGGCAGTAATCCTTACACCAGAGTGGATATTTTGAAAAGAGCTTTGAAACAGACGTTAAAATTTCAGGTACGTTATTTAAACAGTTGCTGCAACACGTGGGGACATATATTGCTCTTTAATGGTGGTCTTTATCTTGTGAAAATAGAGAAACAGAGAGATTTACTGTAAAGACAATGATACAGGAAGGCTCGTGACACAGCATCTCATTCGAGGCAGCAGCTGGGTTACAGAGCTAACACACACATGTCAGTAATAAATTGTTCAGTACAACACTCAATGTTTAAAACCAAGTGGTTTATGTTCCAGTTTTTATTTTTACTTTGACTCAGGTATAGCCCACTTATACTGCCATAACACAATAAATTTGAGGACAAACCCTTAGTTTCCTGTCTAGGTTTGATTTCTGTGTGACAGTTATTTGGAGCCTAATAGAGCCTATGTGCTCTGAAAATGCTGGCATGAATAGGGGGAGGGGGTCCGATTATCCGTAACACAGGAAATTAACTATATAGTTTTGTGACGGGATAAGGCTTGTGAAAAAAATCTATGAAAGCAAAAAAGATTAGAATAAAAGGAGATTCTGTTGAGAATGCAATTTTGCTAAAGGCAGAAAATCTTTTTTGTAAGCCTTTTTGTCTGTAAGGTGTGATTTGCTGCATGGTATTTTTAACAGACAAGTAATTGGGCTACTGCGAGAGTCCACCCATTTTTAACACTATTTTAAGTTTATTACTCGTGAAGTGTTGGCGATCTCCTTACTTACATACCTTCAGCATGCCAAGCCTGACTGCCTTCCAGACATTGCAGCCAAGTGGAATTCAGATAAACTTATTAAAAAATTTTGAAGTGACAAAATCCAAAAACTGTAATGTATAAAAATGTGAGACATTTACAAGTGCTCAGTGCGCTGTTAACTTTTTATTTACAAGACTGGGGCTTCCTGTTTAACTTAACTTTGCGAGGGACCAGGGGAGTTGGTGGAGTTAGTTTGTCGCTTGCCTCCTGGGCCTGTTTCCATGGCAGTTTACCTTTAAGGATTCCCTTGAGGTTTCGGCCTTGGCGACTGAGTGTATCCATAACCCAAGCTATACCCACAGGGACCCCAGAGCTCTGTGGACCCACATAATATAATAAACTAAATCAAACTGTCATGTTCCCAACTGCACTGGACTATCCTACCTGGGGTGACATTAGGTTATTAGACATTATCTAAATTAGTGCTAATCAGGGTTTGTGAAACCAGTCAATAAGAATTCATTTGAGATATATAAACCAGTTTTCTGTAGTACTGCTACACAGTACAGTGGTGACCAGGGTTACTGTGGTGACCCCGTGCCATGGCTACATTTAAAATATCGTTTTTTAAAAAACAGGCTTTTCAAGTTTTTTTTTATCCCACACATCTCTTGTGAGCGCTTGTTATTTCTGGAAAGGAAACCACGATGGAAAACACAGTAAAGGTGTATAATATGAAAGGCTAGCCATAGCTGTGCAACATAAGTGATTCCATCCTTACTGTAGCTCCACGTGATTCCCAGAAATCTCTGAAGCTGGGTCACTGATTACTGTGCTGTTGTGTCTTGGATCTGCCTGCTGCTGTCTGGGGATTAAAGCAATGACATGTTATTAATTGTACTGTACCTTTGTAGTTCTTTGGGTGTTTTTTTAAAGGAAATGAGCTTGGTGGATATTTATATGTTCTGGTACTCTGGTTATATCCAACACAGATGCTGAATTTGATGAGGTTTTCTTCTGGTTTCTGTTAGATGGCCCAAAGAGCACCATCTGAATGTCAGCATGTTGACAGCAAAATACTTATCAAGTAAAAGTTTTTTTTTTTTTTTTTTTATCTCATTGCCTGTGGACAGGCTGTAGAAAGATTCATATGAAGATGCTGTAGGGGTACTTTATAACATGTTCATAATATTTATTTTCTTACCTGTTTAGTGTCCTATGTGTTCGCGATCATTCGCTAATGCTGTTTCCAATGGAGAGTTATTATTTTTCTCTAAATCTGCCTTTACCTGGCTCTGAGCTGCTGTAGGCTTGTCCAGTCTGCCTGAGATTGAACAGTCTTTCTCAAATTAGATGGCAGTGTGACTTTTCAGCTCTGTTGCCCCCCCTACTTTACATTTCTGTAGAGTAGGCTTGGCTGGCGATGTTCGAGTGGAAAAATAAATGCAAACACCATAATATAGTCAGGGGAATGTTTAAAAGAAACACCAATAAAATAAAAATTATATAATTATATTAGAAATTACTTGCTCTTTAATAACACAGAAATTATATATATATGATATATATATATATATATATATATATATATATATATATATTACAAATGATAATAGTAAAACAGTGCACACACACATATCTTGCTTGCATAAGTATTCAACCCCTGTGCTGTGGAAGCTAGGCACTGCTAAGAAAAGGCCGTCCCTCAAAACTCGGCACTCAAACAAGAAGGAGACTTGTGAGAGAAGCCACAGAGAGGCCAAAAATCACTTTGAAGGAGCTACAGAGTTCAGTGGCTGGGAGTGGAGTAATGGTGCACCAGTCAACCATATCAAGAGCTCTGCATAACACTGGCCTGTATGGGAGGGTGGCAAGAAAGAAGCCGTTACTCAAAAAGTACCATCTGAAAGCATGTCTGGAGTTTGCCAGAAAGCGTGATACGGCTGCGATGTGGAAAAAGGTTTTGTGGTCAAATGAGACCAAGATAGAGCTTTTTGGCCAAAGCAACTCAAAGCACTATGTGTGGCGCAAACCTAACACTGCCTCAGGACACACCATCCCTACAGTGAAGTATGGTGTTGGCAGCATCATGCTGTGGGAATGCTTCTCATCAGCAGGGACTGGGCATCTTGTTACAATTGAAGGAAGAATGGATGGAGCAAAATACAGGAAAATACGGCAAGAGAATCTGCTTCAGTCTGCTAAAAAACTGAAGCTTGGGAGGAAATTCACCTTTCAGCAGGACAATGATCCCAAGCACAAGGCCAAAGCAACATTGGAGTGGCTCAAGAACAAAAAGGTGAATGTCCTACAGTGGCCCAGTCAAAGTCCTGATCTCAATCCCATTGAGAATCTGTGGCACTATTTGAAAATTACGGTCAACAAGCGTCGTCCAACCAACCTGAACAACCTGGAGCAAATCTGCCAAGAAGAATGGGCCAAAATCACTCCGACACTGTGTGCAAAGCTGGTACATACTTACCCAAAAGACTTAAAGCTGTTATTGCAGCGAAAGGTGGCTCTATCAAATATTAATGTGTGGGGGTTGAATACTTATGCAAGCAAGATATTTCAGTTTTTTATTTTTCTTAAAAATATTTCATGAAAATGACCTGTTTCCTTTTGAAGGAATCATTGTTTGCTCTCAAAATAAAATATAACATTCAGGATTTAGAAGAAGGGTTTTTTATGCAAATTTATTGAAGCATGCTTGTTGGGTTTTGCAGTGGACCCCGCCAATAATGGGAAGACAAGCTGGAGGCACAGAGAGAGAGAAAGGTCTGGGGGCATCTTCTCGTCAGCGTTGGTTTGGGGAAGTCATTGTTTTTCATAACAAATGTAGAAATACTCAAAGAAACTAAGTAATTTCAGTGAGAAATGTTTTGACTGTAAGTGTTTTCCACGTCTTCAGTGCTGGGTCGCATCACTGAGTGACATGGACTCCTCAAAGAGCTGCTTATATTATTAGATACCTTCCAGAGGTGTGAAAGTTACATCTAGTAGTCAAGGAAAAAATGGCAAACATAGAAAATGTAGACAATAAAAAGGTTATGGTGAGAATTGCATATTTGGTGATGAAAAGCATCTCCTGTGGAAAGCACGAGAGCCCCTGTGCTCCCAGAAGTGGGTGATAGACCCTGAAGGAAGATGTTCACCAGCTGGTGATGCTCTAGTTATACCTGTAGTGGAGACCTGGGCTTGAAAATAGAATTTTTTATGAGCAGTCGTCTCTACTGAGGTGAAGGGGAATTATCGTGTTTTGTCATTCAGTGTTTAGTGTGTCCTTTATTTTGGAGCCATGTTGGAGTCCCGGGGTCACCTAGAGGTCATTGTTTAATTCTCTTTTAGTCTGTAAGACTGATTTGAGTGTAACGACTGATTTGATACATATATATATATATATATATATATATATATATATATATATATATATATATATATATATATATATATATATATATATATATGTCTAACAAGGATAAGCAATAAGATAATATTCTTAAGGAATAGAAAGAAGATAAGCGTTGAATTGACAACAATGCTGGCAGAAAGCACAGTTGTCGTTGTCCACCAAATCAACAGTATGAAGGTCACTCTTGTAATGAGGATGTAAAGGATGTGTTGCAGTAAGAAAGCCTCTGTTAAGATAGGGGAACAAGACTAAAAGGCTAAAATTTGCTACACTCAGTCTGAAGAATTTATGTAACTTTTGGTTGTCCAATTATTCAAAAGGGATATTTGCGCAAACAAAAAGGTAGATTTCCGCCTTTCTTTCTCGGTGAACACTTGAATCTAAATGCCTGTCAGCAGGTGAGTTTCGGTAGTGATCTACAGTAATGTTGCAGGACATACAGAAGAGCTTCCCTCCATCGCTGTGTAAATCTCCTGGATGCTGCTTTACGTGATCTGCTGCAGACAAATTTTTAGCCTTTTTAGAGACATCCATGTTCTTGTTTACAGTATGTAGTATTTTAATTTCCCACGTAGAAGAGTGCCATTAATAATGACATATTCTAAATTAATTTACCCAACATTTCAAACATAGTTTGGAAGCATTTACATATACTTCATAATTCAGAGAAAATGGAAGCAATATTTCCGAAAACGGCAATTGTGGTTTTTAGAAGGGATGAAATTAACTGACATTTTAATATATAGTAGATAGACATAAATAGATCGGAGACACATTACAGGACAATGAAACCTATAAGAGCACATATATATATATATATATATATATATATATATATAACACACACACACACACACACACACACACACACTATTATTCACCTATTGAGTTCTTAATAGCCTTGCCCCTGTACTTGGCCTTAATATTAAGTAAATGCCACTTGGACAAAAGGCTGCATGAATCTGAATAGTTTATGTTCCCTTTTATGTCAATAATAATTCAATTTATTAAATTGCTCAGTAGCAATATCTGTAAAATGAATTTGAGAATTATGGCTGTCAGACTCTGCTTGTGCAATTTTGAAAACACATACAATAATATGTTTTTATTCTGCAGATATGAAACAAACATTTGAATTAGCAGTGAGTTACATTATGAACATTTTGCACTGAACCTTACTATAACCCATGACCATGAAACACTCAACTTAATACAAATGAATGACAAACTTTTCAATTGGATGCTTTCTAGTGAAACCGTTTCTCGTGAGTTGAATTTCTAAATTGATTCCCATCCTCTCCTCCTGGCTAAACAGGTATATTAAGCAGGTGCACAGAGCACTGTGTAGGAGGCAGGTGTACATGTGTATTAATTGAGGAAGAAACAGGCTCTCCATACAAGCACTTGCAGTTAATAAACTGGCTCCCCACTGGATACCCAGTAGCCCCGCACTCCCCCTCCAACCTTCATCTAGAGCAGGGGTGCTTTTAAACGGATTACACAGCTGCTTAGCTCACAGCTTGAAGTGTCCTTCCCAGATCAGTTGGCTCTGTATTACATACTCCTTGCGCACCAGGCTTGTACCGGTGCTCCCTCTCTAGATAATAAACACAATAGGTATGGCTTCCTCATCTCTCTTCTCTTACACCAGCTGTGCTTTGATGTGTAAATACTGTCTGACCTACAGCACAGCACTTAACTGACAGCGAGCGATATTTAAAATGAAATGTGGTGATGTCAGCATCGTATAATGCATTTTTCTTGCCATTAACTTTACATGACAACATAAAAATAACTCATGGAAATACAGCCACATGAGTGGTATAAAAAGAAATGCAAAAGGACAGGAACCGTCAGCAGTCGCACCAATACATTCTGTGCTGTCTCAGAGGGATTCACATTAAGCTTCATGTAATTCATCTCATATAAAATAATGGGTACTCGGAAAGGTAAAATATTCTGTGAGCTGCACCGCTCCGCTGACACGATTTTCATTAGCTTCCAGAGATGTTTCAACACCATTTTGTTTAACAGACTTTAACACAGTGGGCCAAAGCGTTGCCTCCAGGCTCAAATTAACATCTGTTTTTTTGAAAGGAATAAACAAAAAAAATATGTAAATGTTACAAAATGTGAAACAAACACCTTGCGAGTGTTTAACATAACCTGGATTAAATGACTTAATTGTTTGGTTATACTTTTGTAAAATTAACAGACGTTTTATGGTGTCCCAGTGTAACAAATGGACAGTGTAATCGAGGGCTTACAGATTATGACTTTTCTGCTCAAGCATAGTGTAGTGATCTAAAAACCTTAGTTTTGTATTACCATCAAGCCTGGTAGTACTGTTCATGGGCCAGCTCAGTTGTGTGGACTCCTGGGGAATAATATGAGATCACCAAACTCTCTTCACTTGAGACCTGAACTGGATTCCAAACAGAGCGTTACACAGAGTGCGACCCCAGAGTGAGCTGTCAAACTGAAAGGGATTCCAGCCATGGCTCACATAACAGCACAGAACTGTAGAACTCGAGCAGGAAAAGATTGCTCACCAGAGATTATAAAAAATACTGCATGGGGTCGTGTGTGATAAATGAGTATTGAATGCCTGCCCTCGGGATGGGATGTTTGGTTCTGTGTTTATGTAGCATCTCATCTCTCAGGTGGGCATTCAATTCTCTTATCACACACTACCCTATGCATTTTTTTTTTTAATCGCTGGTGAGCAATTTGGCAAAACGTATTATCAGAAATATGCATGTGTGAAACATATATGTATATATGTTCTTGTAGCAGGGCGGTAGGAAAGCTCTGCTGTTTAAATGTATCATTTTGTTTATTTTGAGAATGGGGTCTCCCCCTCCGCCCCTGTGTTGTGTTTGTTTATTATGATTTATTTATTGCATTTATTTAAAGGAGGGCGTAGCCGTTTGTTGTTGTTGTTGTTGTTGTTTTTAAAAACCTTGTGGTAATATGTGGCTGTTGGCTAGTGCGTTGTTAAACTAGCTGGCAGTCACACAATTAATAAACTTGTGCAGATGATGGCCGAGGGGTAATAGAGTAATTACCAGCTACCTCGGCCACGGTATTTAAACCTGCAGCTCTTTGCAGTCCTGGTGGGTGTTGAGAGACGGAACGAGAGTGAGAGAGGAGAGAGAAATTTAAAATAATAATAATAAGGATCAGTGAAGGCAGTTGCCCAGTTTTAGTTATTATTCTGTATTTGTGATTTGTTTTATTTAAATCCTTTATTTTCGCTCTGTGAGCAGTGTTTTCTGTGTCTTTGTTCTGCGTCTTTTTGCCTGCAGTACTGCCTTTGTTTTTTCTGTTCCTGCATTCTGCCCTGACGTCACTACTCAGCCATTACCTGTCACAGTTCTTTACAATCTATTACATATAGATATTAGTGTTGTATTCATGTAGTCTTATACACACTAATGTTGTCATTTCTTTAAAACTGTATTGGAGTGCTTTTTGTTATGGGTTATCTGAGTTTCCAGTATTCCCAATATGTTGTTGTTGTTGTTGTTGTTGTTGTTTATTTAGTTTTTTTGGGGGGGTGGGGGGGTTTGTAAATAGGTTTAATCTTAAATTTTAAACATTTAGAAAATTAAACAAGAACCTAACATCCCTGCTTTACTTATCCTTTTTATATGGAACCAAAACGCTCAATAAACAAAAGAACAAAAATCAAAAGCACAACTAGTAACTAATGGGCCATTCAGAATGAACAAAATACCACCACTGTACCAGAAAATATTTCCCACTTAAGGATCCTCTTCTCCCCCACCCTCTCGTGTTTTTGCTTTTATTTAATTTTATTCTCCTCTTCTATCAAACTTTGTTGATTGCCTTGCCCACATTGCTAACTAGCCACTCACATCTCTGCAAATGTAATGTCCGTCACTATATTTTGTTTTTAAAGAAGTACCAATTTTCAGTTGAAATCAATAGCTTCAAATATCATTCGACTTAATGCTTCACCTGTCCCTTGCCTTTTTATGATGTTTGTAATTAAGTGGAGTCCTGATGCTCCAATATTGAGTTAATATTGAGTTATCTCAATATCTGTGTTTACCTGTCTCTGAGTTTTTCTGGAAACCTGCATGGGACTATTAATAGAGAGTAGGTGGGTCACATTCTGATTCTGGTTTTATTGGTTAAAACCTTTAGGTGAGAAGGATTCAGATTGTCTGCCTTCATATTTATTTCCGCCCTGCTAAATACTGGCAGACAAAGTGAAATCAACTGGGGATGGGTGTGATGACAAATACCAGAATGCACTGCACTTACGAGTTTATATGAACTGTCCTAAACTGTTTCAGTGAAAAGGGAGCCATGTGGTCTACTGTCTGTGAGAAACACATCTATTATCTTAAGAATATGGGGTCCAGGGAGCTTCCAAGTGGCGCATCCAGTAAAGGCACTCCATGTGGCGTGCAGGATGCGACCTATAGCCTGGAGATCTCAGGTTCAAATCCAGGGGGTTCACCGGGAGTTCCTAGGGGCCGTCGCACAATTGGCCAAGCACCGCTTGGGTAGGAAAGGCTTAGGTGGGCAGGGAAATCCATGGCTGATAGGGCGCCTGCTTGTCTGCAGTCTCCTCTAGCACTATAGGTCTGATGGCTTCGCTGTGGATCCGCAGTGTGAAAAATGACGGATTGACAGGAACACGTTTCAGAGGACGCGTGTTTCAGCATCCGTTTCCAGAGTCGCCAGGGGTTGCAGTGGTGAATTTGGGCATTCCAAATTGGGGAGAAAACCGGAGTAAAAACCACTGGCAACAACTAAATAAAAAAAAATAAAAAAAGAATATGGGATCTAGAAATCCACCATCAAATGAAGTATGTGAGGCTCTTTAGTTCATTTCTGTTAAAATATGTAAAATGCCAGATAGTCATAGCTTGTGATTTATTTTAGGGTGCTATTTAAGTCTGCCATTGTTTAGATCAGTTGAACAGCCCCATACATATTGTACAAACACTATTCTTTTCCTTTTTTTTTTCTTTCTTTAAGGTGTTTTGGTGGTTAGCAAGTCTTATGCACAGCGCTTCCTAGGCAGGGGTGCAAGAGTGCCTCAAGACACTCTCGCGATGACAAGTCTCTTTTGAAAAGACTGAATAAACCATTTTAATTTAAGTTTGATGATAATAACTTATCAGGTTACAAAACAGTACTGTATCCATTGTGAACATTTTGCTATCAGTGCCAAGAAGGTGTTTTTTCAAGCGAAGTTCCTGTTCCTTTACCCAGAGCATTTACCATAGGAAAAATCTGTTTCATCACAAGGGTGTTCCATTAGGTGAAGTGTTCTCTTATGAGGTGTTCCTGTATGCGGAGACTACTGTATCTGTATTGTGGTAGGCATATTTATAATACTACTTAGTAACATATTTGTGTAAGTTGGGGGGGGGGGGGGGGGGGGGGGGGGGATCCAGAGTGGCTCATCCAGTTAAAGTGCTGCTGCTGCTTGGGTGGCGCCAGTTCACATCCGGGCTGTGCAACGAGGCCGGACTCTTCTGGGGACTTCGAAGGGGGCATCACATTGGCTCTGGCACTCCAGGGGTGGAGGGTATTAAAGCAGCAGGGACTCATTCCCCTCCTCACACAACAGCGGACCCTACTGGCCAGACACCCAGCACATTCAGAGTAGATGAGAAGCAGGGCTGATCTCTGTTCTCCGAGTTCAGCAGCCCGCTCACTGGATTGCTCCACATAAAAGTGATTCTGGCTTTAGGCTTGTGAGATCGCAGGATGCTCACACGACCTCAGAATGTTCGTGCTGTGTGGGGACTCACTGCGGTGAGGAGAAAAAAACATAATTGGACATTCCAAATTGCGGGAAAAAATTAATAAAAATTATAATTAGTCACTAAATTCAAATTTAAAAAAAATAAATAAAATTTATCATAAAACATAAATAAAACATCAGATGTTTGTTGGACGATTAGATTGAGTTATGACTGATTACAATTTTAAGTACCTTGTAACTGTGATGGTTCTTTCTTCAGACGGCTAACAAAATGTTGTAGTGGATTATATTTTATATAAGAAACAAACAAGGTGACGAGTGGGTTCAATAGCTGGGTCTTCAAAGAATATTTTGAGCTGCAACCTGACTGAACCACAAAAAGAAACCATCTTTGTAAAAGTACCTATTTGTAACTGTAACTAGTTTATTTTTTATTTTTTTTCAAAGTAGCAAGTTACGGTAACTAGTTATAATTATGTTCAAGTAACTTTTTAAAAGTAACTTCCCTAACATCGATTGACAGGGAAATGGTGGAAAACAAATGGCATGTTTTGTAGACACCCTTATATATGTAATCTGTGTGGTTCATTTTGTGAGTCGTAACAGTCTCAAGCTTCCAATACACAGCACTGTAAACATCAGGCAGAGCAAATATTCGTCTGACAGCCCAGGTCTGTTATTTCAGCTAATTGAATTGTATTTCGTTTTGAAATTGTAGCGTGCCCTTAGCAAATGAAAAAAGATATACAAAATTTGTTCCGAGCCGTGTATATTGTTACAGATGTCTTTAGCATTAACCTTGGTAAGTTTTGACATTTTGTGTTTTTAAGCCAAGTATAATAATAATTTACATTACCTGCCAAATATTCAATTTTCTGTGGTCTAAAAACTATCGGTTTTGGGTCATGGAATTTAAATAAAACATAAAGCTAATGTTACATTTGCCTGACACAGCTAAAGTGTGCTGTATAAACAGCAAGGTCGGGAGGGAAGGATCCCTGAGATGTTTCTTATCCAATGATTTCCTTTCTTTTTTACAGAATTGATGAAAGAGAGTTTCATTTTGACAAATTATTTTCTTTTTATTATGTTTTCATATTTTTTGGTGGATTTATTTATTTATTTTTTAGTTTTAGGGCTGGGGTTCTGGGAATGTTACGTTTTCTGTTGCAGGTAAAGCACATTTATAAAATACAGCAGACCCTGATAATGCTGTGATACGGCCATCTAAACATGTCTTAGTTTGTATCAGATGGCAATGATGTTACATCAGGATAAGATCTACTGTTTAAATATTCTTATTTACCTATATATTATAAAATAGTCTACAGTTCTGTGTAAACAATCATTTCACCCCAATCGGAGTCACAGAGTCACAGAGCCCCATGTGGTGGATATCAGCCTGTATTGCACTGCAATACTGTATACTATAGTATACTAGCTAGTATGTAACGTCTTCCTTTAATTCCATTCTGCTACAGCACCATCAGCGCCGCCACTCTGCATATTTACATTGATCGCCCTTTTGTTCTGGCTCAATGTTGGTAGCGGCTGGCAAGGTCTTGTTTTTTGATTAGTTTTTTGCATTTCCCTTACTTGCAGGAAGTAATTGATTTTCACTTTGTGATAATTTCCCTCCGCAGTGTTTTCAGTGGCATGTTACTGGCTGCAGTGCATGCTGGTTAGCAGAGAAAACAGGTGGGTTGGTTAATGAAAGGAAAGAACGCTTTGAAGGGATGGGGACAGGTTCCCTTTTAGGGTGAAATGACCAAGGAAGAGAAGTCTTAAACCTATAGAACTGCATCTATGTACTATATTGCAGTATTACAAACATTCCTATTGCCCACTCAAAATAAGTGCTCACGAGAAGACAATAACAGACTTTTCATATGAAGCTCTTATAGATACATAATAAAATACTGCACATTTTAATGGCCATTTTCACCATGCAGGATAATCCATAGCTGGGACTAGATTGAAAAGAGAAGGGGCCCAACGGGTCAGAAGGCCAGTGTGTTTAAGTGTGTGTTAATTCACTGAGCTTACCAGTGCAGTGAGTGGTAAATCACTCCAAACTAGCAGACTCCTGAAGATACCTCCCTCTGACTCTTTCACAGTCACTTGATGTTGCACCTGAGCAGGGCTTGGGGAATGCTTAACAGGAGCACGGTGGCTATTCCCTATATATATTCGGGCTTCTCATCCCTGGGGTGGGAATACTGTGGTGTCAAGTTATCTGTCTCATGAGATCTTTTCCAAGGAAGGCAGCAGCAGTTCAATTTTCCAGGCTCTTTTGTTTGTTTATTTCCCGGCTCACATGTATGTATTAATGTAATGTATATTTTGACTTGGTGAACTTCTCATGGCTCCATGGCACTTATAGAAGGAATTTAACAGTGCCACAAAACAGCTGAAATTACAACAAAGCTCCTTTTAGGAAAGAGACTTAAAAATCCAACTTCTCGTTAATAAGCTCTAGTGAGCAAGCTCACCTTCAGCTACATCTGCTATATTGTTAGAAACAGAAAACTGAGCACTCTGCTTCCCTGACATGGCTTTATGGAGAATCCTACACAAAAAAAAATCAGTGCATCTTAAAGCTACAGTACTCCCTGTACATGAACTTAGTTGACTGAACTTGAGTGTTTACATGATTTCCTTATGCTGCTTCAGACTAATATCCTGTAACTAGAACATTGAAAAACACACACAGTGTTTATGGGTTAAGAAGTATGTTTCATCTCAATGAAGTACATAGCATAAATGCTCAAGTTTCATGTTAACATGTGATGTCACTGGTGTGTCATCCTACATCTTTTGAAGTTTGTGTGAAAGTGTCAGTGTTTTTTTGTTTATTTGAATCCACCACCAAGTTGGGCAGCTATCGTGTATAAATAATTTATCTTCACCACTTAAGACTTCACCACGCTGTTTTTGTTTTAGGTTTAGTTTTGTTTTTATTAGTACATGGCAAAAATAAAATATGTGTTTGTTTCCCTCGCACAGCTTGAAGCCGAACTGGAGAAATGCGAGAAGGAGAGTGCGGAACTGCAGGAATACGCCAACACCGTCCTCCAACAGATAGCCGATCACTGCCCTGACATCTTGGAACAAGTCGTCAACGCACTGGAGGAGTCGTCGTGACGGGAAGGAAGGAAGGGGACTCTCATCTGATCCCTTGCTCTACAAGATCACTCAAGTCTCAGGTCCACTCTGATGTCTCAGTCTGGTGTCTGTGTGTGGGGGAGATCAAGGGACAGGTCTTATTGCTACCCCAGTCACTTAACACAGTAAAATCTGTTATGTAATACACCCTTTATTTGGGACTGGATATCTGCCTCTCCGCCTCCATCTCTGGTGGTTTTGCAGGCTTCATTTTATCTGTCAAGTCAGTGTTTTGTGATTTGCAGTGTTTATAGAAAGAAAGAAAAAAAAAATAACATACCATAGTTTTACAATTGCCCTTTATTAGTACAATGATTTATTCCCATGTCACAGGATATATACAGTGGTTTCTATTGTTGAACCAAAATAATAAATAAATGAACATAAAGAAGAAGAAAAAAACATTTAGCAACTGCAAGCGCCTTGTCTGGTCTTTGACGACTGGGTGTGGAGGAAAGTATTATTTAATGTATTCATGGATTTGCCTGATTACAAAACTGACTTAGTACTGAACAGCTATGACCAAAAGTTTGGCATCACCCTATAGAATTAACAAATGTTGCCTCCTAAAATCAAATGAAACCTGCTGAATAATGCTACGTTAACATATTCAATTACATACCGCTTTGTAGTTTTCCATATACTTAACGATAAACTGACAAATTTAAACATTTGGCATTTTTAAATCCTACTGTTATGGCTTCCGATAGACATTTGCGGTATCATTTTGTAGTTTGATTACATGATATTAAATGAAAGATCTAAATTATGTTCATATAGTTTAAATTATGTCTCAATCCTAAAATTAGGAGATGCAAAACTTTTGGCCATAGCTGTCATCCATTCATATAATGAACTAGTAACTTATGAAAAGGAAAACTTCTTGCCTTTGCCCAGGCTTTGTAGCCACAGATCCAACCAAGTTCAGGTTTTCAGTCCTGCCCTGACGATATCGCATCATGCAAACTTTTGTTAGCCCCTCTAACTGGGCAGAAACGCGAGACATCTGCGAAGATGATCTCTGGTCAGCAATGGCTGTTTATGGAGCGTCACCTGGAGTCTGAGATCATGCAAAACAGGTGGACCACCCATAATACCACAGAAAGGGCTAGCCTGGCCTAACAGCTGCATTGGTAATGTGGTGCAGGCATGGATGTAAACAGTTTCCTCTCCTCTTTTAGCCATTTTAATTGCTTTTTTTTTAACCAATTCCCTTGTTTGCAGTAATTTAGAGTGGTTTAATACAATTTTACTTGGCTTTGAGGTTGTCTGAAGAGCCCTAAGCACTGGGGCGGTGGTTGAATTGTCACATGATTGGAATGGAATGAGGGAGACTGTTCAGTCGTGGCACTTGGGATTCTCCAGGCACGCTCAAAGAAGGTAAAGGCAGGTTTTGAGAAAGAAAACACACTGTGGGAGCAGCAGAACCGAGAACCACTCGGAATAATTGCAAACACTTTAAAACAGAAAGGGGGATGTAAAACATTATTAAAATGCCATGCTGCTTTTTCTCTGCTTTGCCTCCAAAGCAATCTAGAAGCAGCAGGGCAGGACTTGAACTTTCCAGTCATCAGAGTATTATTTCAAATCGATGCGTATGTAGATAAGGTCAGGGCACCTCAGTTTGACTAACGTGTGTAAAGATGGTTTCATTACCCTGTTAAGTATTTAATCTCACAGAACAGGGCTTGTGAATCCTAGCATGGGGGGACACAAGACAGAGAGTACATTGAATTAATGGAAACAAGTTCAGCAGATCCATGTTACGCACAGCTCATCATGTGATTGCGATTTAACTGTAAAACGTACATCAGCTAAAGAAACTCATTTCCAGCAGACAAATGTTTCAACAAGGCCACAGTAAAAGATAATGTGAGGAAATGTTACCAATCTACTCAATTCTTTTCAGTCCATAAAACAGAAAATTGGTTTAGTATGAGTAGAGAGGTTATATAAAGTGGAGGTGAGGACACTTCACCCTGAACGTTAGCATTTTTTGGATCAAACTGTATTTATTTATTTGGCTGAATTTTTGAGTAACTGGTTGTTTCACAGACTAGCAGCTCATAAAAATGTGTGGTTGCATAACCTGCCCTTTCTCTAAACATTGACTAGCGGAGGTTTTGGTGATTGCTAGCACTGAGGATCGATAAAGGAATTGATTTTATTATTAAATTATTATTTATATTATTATTTACAAACCCTTGACCTGAAAGCGAGCTTCTGAGGGAATGTTTTTAGTTTTGCTTGCATTGAGTAGCTGTTGAAAGTCGGAAGTATGCTGAATGAGTGTTCCCCCTGGCTGTAACAAAAAGGAAACGTATTCTATCTTTCAATTAAAACCTTTAAAACTACAATATGTTATTAAGGATACGACAGACTGTTATAAATAAGGATGAAAGGGTGTGTTATTAAATGTTACTAGTCTTTTAGAGGTTAAATCGCCCATCTTCTCATATTTATATCAGGAATTTAAAAGGTGTTACAAGTTGACACTACACTATATCAGTGGCGAGAGAGGCATGGTTTTGCATGTGTTTGTCATAGAATAATACAGTATGCAGCGTGGCATTTTTGTCAGAAATGCCACATATTTTCAGAGTTGCGCTGCTAACTTTCTAAACATTGTTCTTTTTTAGTAAGTTTTTTGTAAATGCCAGATTTCTGACAATAGGCACAGAAGAACACAACCCACTACGAAAAAGGTGCTCCGTGGTTTCATCAACTATGTATGAATCTTCAGTTAGGGTTTTGTAAATGAAATAAAAGAAACTGAAATTTCTTTAAAGGAAACTTTAATAATATTATAACATCGCACTTTATAAAGAATACACCTACAAACAGTAAAGTCAGAACTGGAATAGATGATATTCTAGTTCACAACTTAAAATAACAAACTTAAGTACTGGACAGAACTTGACTGCCTATATCATGGTGTTGGGCTCATGTCTTTCAATAATAGGTAGATGCTGCTTTTTACACCATTGTTATGTATCTAACACTAGGCCTCTACAAGCTGACAGTAAGTCTCCATGGCAATTGATCTGTGCATGACCTCAGTTTTATAAAACAATATTACACTGTATACTTTGAAATGTATTGCTGTTATATCATTAGGGCCCGTTAACCATAGTCTGTGGGCTGACCATTTTCTTTTTTCTCTTTCTCTATACTGTATTTGTCCTTTCCCTTTGTTTGAAAGCATTAAGCCCCTGGAGTTTTGTAAAAAGTTTATTCAGAATAAACTTCATTCTCTTAGCATTTCATTGTTTTGGCATTAAAAACAGATGTGGGTCAAAGCTTCTCGTAACAGAAATTGGGGTTGTGAAATTAGCCCACCCAGATCACAACCAGCACGTTCCTGCGCGCAGTTGCCCCATCCCCCTGGTGAACCTACAGCATTTCATTCCAATGTAATATACAAGGCTTACCTTGAACAAGTCTTAGGTGAACTCCATAGCCCGCTGAGCTATCTGGCTTTACACTACACTCTATTTCATAACCGGTTATATTACTGTATAATTCAATGGCATCTGTTCACCATGATCTTCCATAGTTTAGCCTTCTCTTCAGAAATTCATTTTGTCACACTATACTGCAAATGTAGGTTTAGGTCCGTTTGTGACTTAATGATAATGTTTTATAACTTTTTATAAGAAATGCCTACTTCTTTATAGAAATATGGTTTAACACACCAATAACATTTTACAGGAAGCACCTATAATCTGAGGAAGAAGGAATGAATGAAAATGGTAACCACAGCAATGACTCTTCCACCTTGGGCAATTGTGGCACATTGTAAAAAACTCTGTATCACGTAAATGGGACAGACTGCACATTTTTCCCAGTACACATCATCAGCATCCATAAACAATCACCCCCCATTCAGCAATAACAGTGTACAGGCACTAGACACACAGCCGTGCAGAGGTCAGCAGCTGTCTGAGCAGGGCGATCACACGCTAGTTTCCTCAGGGAGAGTTCCAGTTGATATTTATGAAATGTGCAGAGCTCCCACTCTAGATAAGGACACGGCTGGTGACTCAGGTGCCAGTTAGGACCTCCGCTGGCTAATTCATCATCGGGGTGGTTGGAGTGGTGGTTGGCTGTGGTGTCTTCCTCAGGCTGCGATTACTGAAGCTGGTCTGTAAGGGCAGCCCTCTCCTCTCCAGAGCTTCAGCGGTGAGGGTTGTGAAGTCAAGGGTTTTCTTGGTTACACAGTTATCATTTTACACAGGAAAACCACATTAGTCAGATCAAACAGATGGACTAGCCACAACAACAAAAAAGGCAAAATAAACAAAGCTAGCCGGAGGCATAGACCATACAAACCCCTTTATCTGAACCGCTCCATGAACACAACTGCAGACATGCCCACCAGTATATACAGAGACTTCTTACTGCTCAACAATGCGTTTGATGATTTGCTTTGTTTATAGAGGTACAATTACTGTAAGAAACTTTATCAAGTAGACCAATGTTTCAGCTGATGCCTTGGATTCCTAAATGAGAATAAGTTACTGTGCTGTAATTTCTATGTAATTTCTCCTCTTTATACTAAAGCCTGTGGATACAAACTACTTGCAACATCTACAGAGCAGTTTCGATTACAGGGGTGGACTGTAATCCTTTTTTACTGGTAGATTGCCGGAAACTTACAACTTTAGCAAGTTTATTGTTTACCCTCCGGAACAAACAGGATATTTATTTACGTAACCTTTTTTAGTTGTGGGAAAAATTCCGTAATACTTTATTGGTGGTACTCATTTTTTATAAACAAGATCGTAAACAGGCAGCAGTATACAGCAATACTCTATAAAACTGATCTCCTGCTTGTACTTTTAATGTTATGAAGCCAAGAAAGACTATGCTTGTGAGAATAATGACAAGGTCATATTTCTTAAAATAAGTTTTGCCGAAATCTTTGTGCTGTCATTGTTAGTGTGAAGTGAAGGGGCGTGAATGCAGTAACACACTCCGGGGTGTTCATACAGGGTTCATTCAGGGTTCAGAATTCGCAGACCTAGGGGTGGTGTTCAACACAAGGCAAAGCCAAAGCCTGTTGCCAGCCTAGGCCTGCAGATTGTGGACCATACAGTATTTGAACACTGTTGCATGTATTATTGTGCTTATAAAATGTCATCCACACCCCTACCAAAGCGGACTGGCTGTAACATGAATCAGTTCCCTTATTTCCCTCACTTATTCTTGTCATTTCAGGTTTCAAGAGTAGAGACAGTCACTGTTCATTAACCAGCAACATCTTTCCTTACAGTCATGTTCATTCACAAAGAGTCATCAATATCTTCATTGCCTCTCCCAATGTGCTTGACCAAGTCATTTGAGGCAAAACTTTCATATAAAAGCACACTGAATTCAATATATTCATTTGTGATGTTCTCGAGATCAGGGGTGTTTTATTAAACTACTGGCAATTTTGGCTAAGAAAGAAAACAAACAAGCACAGAGCTCAAACTTTCTTTTTTGCTGTAATATTTACAATGCCTTTAATCCTTTCCAATGTGCTGAAGCAGAGCTCAGTTAAAATGAGTTGTGTGTCCATATAAAGCTGTGTTTTGTTTCCCTCCCGTGAACGTACCTCTCATAATCATCGCTCAAACATTCTCAGACTCCTTCAGGTTTTACAGCTCTGAGTTCGAGCCGCCGCCACAGTGTGTTCTTCTGAATCTGGGAAGGGGCCTGTGGAATCATTAACATGTCACATGAAAGACAGGCCAACCAGTCTGTTGATAAACAGAACTTAATGCTTCATTTGCCCAGTCACGGTTTCATGAACGATGCCAGTTTATACTGGAAGAAGTGCAGGTCCCTTTGTATATTAAACAAGACCGGTGGATAATTTGCATTGTGGAATAGATTTCTTTTTCAAGTGCTGTTTTTAAAACTGCCTATCAAAGCAATAACCATAAAAATATCAGCTATTTTTCTGATTGCTTGACATGCAAATTGGTTCTAGTAGATTGTTTTCTGGAGCCCTTGTGCACTGTAGATACAACTATGGTTCTGTAAAATGTACAAAATTGGAGGGTCTAAAACTGAAGTGGTCTACTAATGTTGACATCTATTTAACCTTTTTATTGGGATCTGGGTGTCCAGATGAACACATTTTCACTGTCCCCAGTAACCTTTCTATTGGGGTCTGGGTGCAGTTTGTTTGAAGATGGCAGCGGTTGCATACGTCACACGATTCACACTACAATAGGTTATCTATGAATCAGCCTTCTCTTCGAATTAGCCTACCAAGGTCTTTGTCCAGTGTGAATGTGTTATTATCTCAAAAACAAAGTTCTCCAGTCAGTCACTACCGAGATCATTTTATCTGGGTAGATTTAGTAAAAGTGATAGTTCTAATAGGGCTGATTTCCATTGAAAAAAAAAGGGTCTTACTGCTTGCGTCGTTAAAAAAGGGGCTTCATTATAGTGAAGTTAGACTGTGTGTGTGTATATATATATATATATATATATATATATACACACACACACACACACACACACACACACACATACAGTGCCTATAGAAAGTTTACACCCCCTTTCAAATTTTTCACCTTTTGTTGCCTTATAGCCTGGATTTAAAATGCATTAAAATTGTTTAATGTTTGTTTTTTTTTCATTTATCTACACATCCTACCCCACAACTTCCAAGTGAAAAAAATATTCTAGAAATTTGTAGAAAATTAATTAAAAATAAAAATTGAAATAGTTTGGTTGGATAAGTGTCCACCCCCCTTGTAATAACAATCCTAAATTAGCTCAGGTGTAACCAATTGCCTTCAAAATCACAAACCAAGTTAAGTGGCCTCCACCTGTGTTAAATTGTAGTGATTCACGTGATTTCAGGATAAATTCAACAGTTCCTATAGGTTCCTTCTCTGGGTAGTGCATTTCAAAGCAAAGACTCAACATGAGCACCAAGGCATTTTGTTGTTGAAAGGCACAGATCAGGGGTTGGGTATAAAAAAATATCGAAGGCCTTGAATATCCCTTGGAACATGGTCAAGACGATTATTAAGAAATGGAAGGTGTATGGCACCACTAAGACCCTGTCTAGATCAGGCCGTCCCTCCAAACTGGATGACCGAGCAAGAAGGAGACTAATCAGAGAGACTACCAAGAGGCCAGTGGTGACTTTGCAAGAGCTACAGGCTTTTATGGCCAAGACTGGTCAAAGTGTGCATGTGACAACAATCTCCCAAGCACTCCACAAATCTGGCCCGTATGCTAGGGTGGCAAGAAGGAAGCCATTACTCAAGAAAGCCCACCTTGAATCCCATTTGAAGTATATAAAAAAAACACTCAGGAGATTCTGCAGCCATGTGGCAAAAAGTTTTGTGGTCTGACGAAACTAAAATGGAAATTTCTGGCCTAAATACAAAGCTTTATGTTTGGTGCAAACACAACACAGCACACCCAAAGAACACCATCCCTACTGTGAAGCACGGTGGTGGCAGCATCATGTTATGGGGATGTTTCTCATCGGCACGGACTGGGGCACTTGTCAGGATAGAAGGGAAAATGAATGGAGCAAAGTACAGAGAAGTCCTTGAGGAAAACCTGCTGCCCTCTGCAAGAAAGCTGAAACTGGGATGGGAGTTCACCTTTCAGCATGACAATGACCCAAAGCACACAGTCAAAGTTACACTGGAGTGGTTATGGAACAAAAAGGTAAATGCCCATGAGTAGCCCAGTCAGAGACCCGACCTAAATCCAATCCAAAATTTGTGGCATGACTTGAAGACTGCTGTCCATCAACGCTCCCCACGGAACTTGGCAGAGCTTGAACAGTTTTGTAAAGAAGAATTATCAAATATTGCCAAATTTAGATGTGCAAATCTGGTAGAGACCTATCCCAGCAGATTCACAGCTGTAATTGCTGTCAAAGGTGCTTCCACCAAGTATTAACTCAGGGAGGGTGGAGACTTATCCAATTATGATCTTTCAGTTTTGACAGAGCCTCTCAAGAACATTAATTCTCTTGTTCAACCACTCCAGTCTGGCTTTGGCTTTGTGCTTTGGGCCATTGTCCTGCAGTACAATGTCATACTTTTTCACAAACTCCATACATGCTTTAAGATGAGGCTTTTTGAGTAATGGCTTCTTTCTTCCCACCCGTCCATACAGGCCAGCTTTGTCTGGGGACTGGCTTATTGTTGATGTGTGAACACTGACTCTCATCTCAGACACAGAACTTTGCAGATCTATCAAGGTCATTGTTGGCTTCAGAGTGACATCCCAAACCAGTTTCCTGCTTGCCCGGCTGCTCAGTTTGGCAGAGCGACCTGATCGGGGTAGTGTCTGGGTCTTATGATGCATCTTCCACTTCTTAATGATGGACTTCACTGTGCTCAGAGAGATAATCAGCACCTTTTGAAATGTTCTTGTACCTTTCTGATCTGTGCCTCTCTACCATTTTATCCCTGACTTGTTTCGAAAGCTCCTTGGTCTTCATGGTTGCTTTGCTGGATCACTGTGTCGTTGCAGCTTGAAAGTCTTTGTATACCTAAGGGAAATTTAATGCACAAAGGCTGAAACCATTTCACTAATTTTGTGACGATTCAAACAAATAATTTGCACCTGCACTGATTTTGGGTTGCAGTAGCAAAGGGGTTGAATACTTATGCAACTGAGATGAATCTGTTTTTCTATGTGAATCTTACTTATTTATATTCTAAATGCATTTATAAACTTAATAAATGTTAAGTAGTTTGTGCAGATTCTACAAGTAAAGTCTAATTTGAAAGCGTCGTAGAGTACGCTTAGGTGCCAACAAAATGTGAAAACACTGTGGGGTGAATAGTTCTGCAAACCACTCTGTGTGTGTGTGTGTGTGTGTATATATATATATATATATATATATATATATATATATATATATATATATATATATATATATATATATATATATATATATATATATATATATATATATATTCATATTAAGGTGTTTTAAGCCCAGTTTGGGTGCTGTTCTGAGCCGAAGGGACTTTACAGAGGAAGTGATGGAATAAAAAGTGGTCCAGTGGTTAAAAAAAGGGCTTGTAACCAGGATGTTCCTGGTTCAAATCCCAGCTCAGCCACTGACTCATTGTCTGACCATGAGCAAGTCACTTAACCTCCTTGTGCTCCATCTTTTGGGTGAGACTCTACGTAAGTGGCTCTGCAGCTGATGCATAGTTCACACACCCTAGTCTCTGTTAGTTGCCATGGATAAAGGCGTCTGCTAAATAAACAAATAATAATAATTAAAGTGGCACTCTCTGCTGCCCTTACAGTTTATATTTCATGTCAAAAAAGCCTCTCAGTGTGAAATGGGGATGCACCACTTCACATGTTCTGTACATGTACATTCTTTTTTGAAGACATGCTTTTCGTTTTGATTTCTGAGGTCTGTGTAACTTAAGCCAGTGTTTAGATTATACTTACAGGGGGAAAGTGTGGCTAGTTAAGGCCGTGATACAGAAAATACTGATGCTCAATAGTTTACAGCCATGACACTGAAGATTGTTTTAAATGGTAAATAGGTTTCTGAGTTGAAGCACTGAGAGCCTGGTATGTTTTTTTATTTTATTGTTATAACAAACTCCTTACTCAATACTGATTTATTGTTTTGTAGGTAATGTAGCAGTATTAAGGAATTTGTTTATTATAAAATGCGCAATGTTCTGGGATGTTTTTAAAACAAAATAGGAGAGGGTGCACTCAGTTTATCAGCACTCTGCCTTGAAGAGATTAGTTTGTTTTCAACTTTTAAGGATTCAGCAGAGGGTGTAGATTCTGGATGTAATATATATATATATATATATATATATATATATATAGATAGATAGATAGATAGATAGATAGATAGATAGATAGATTAGGGCTGTCAAGCGATTAAAAAATTAATATTAATTTGGTTTTAATCACATTTAATTGATACAGTTACTGCATCCATCTCATTCATTTATTTATTACTGATGCCATTATTATTATTATTATTATTACCTATAAGGCCTTACATGGTCTTGAACCTTATGTTCAATGTCTGCTGATCACATGTGTCCCTGGTCATCTCCTGAGATCGGAAAATGCTAATCTTCTGCCAGTCCTTAAAGTTTATTTGAACTCCCCGGAGCCAAGGCATTTAGTTATAATGCCCATCGTCATTGGAACTTGCTCACGATTCATATCAGTTATGCTAGCACAGTTGAATCTTTTCAATCCTGTTTGAAAACACATTTGATTGGGTCTGTTTATTTGTAGATGGATTACACCGTGTAACAAATTTTCATTTATTTTTTGTTCCTGGGTAGTAAGTGTTATTTCCTAATTGCTTATGCCTCAAAAGTATAGAAAATGGCTATTATTCCCCACAAACTTTGCTTTTGTGACCAGGACAGGTACATTTCAAAATATCACTATTTCCAATGAGAAAACGGGCGCTTTTGTGTCTTTTCGTTCACATAAAGTCAGAAAAAAACAACATATGAATCCAAATTAACATGTATTTATACTAAAGTAATACAAAAATGACTACAAAAGATTTAGAAGTGAGTCGTTTTTCGAGATTTACGATTATACTGTAAATGTGCCTTCATCAGGTAAAGGAACATTTGTGCTTAAACCGGTAGATCACTGTCTTTTTAGAAAAAATACACTGAAGACATTGTTTAATATTAATATTTTGTGTGTGCCATAAATGTGTTCTTTGCACATGCAAGAAATTTGATGTATGTTTATACAGCATGGCAGCACCTAAGTGAAGATAATGATCATTGAATAATATATCATTGTTTATAATAATTGTTTTATAGTAGTCATTAGACAGAGCATAGGCATTGCTCGTTCTTTCATTTTGTTGTGCTGGCTTTCTTTGCCAAAGCCTTAAACGTATAGAAAAAGACAATGAAGCGTTCTTCCCTCTGTATAAGTTAGTGATCAGTAGATGCGTCAGCCGCACGAAGAGCACACCGTGTGGTTTTCACAAACTCTACTGTGCGGAATCAATTAATTTTTTTCTATGTGTAAATATCGGGACTTTCTTCCTATGCATCGGGATGTGGGACATTTGCTAGGAAATCTGGACGATATACAGGCTTTTGGCATATATGCAGAACCCCCAAACTTTCAATCAGCTGCTTGTGTTTTGGGAGAACTCATGGTCTGTAGTCTCCTTGATTACCACAGTACACATGCCTGCTCTTTCTAATGAGGCCCCAGGTGCCTTACAGCATCTGAGTAAAAAGATTTTAAATCACACACACGGAAACATTATTATACATGACCAAGGTTGTAGCCAGCTCAGGCCTTGGTTAAAATCATACTTCTATTATTTATTAGTTAGGCTGTTGTCCAGTGGTTAAAGAAAAAAGCTTTTAACCAGTAGGTCCCTGGTTCAAATGCCAGCTCAGCCACTGACTCATTGAGTGACACTGAGCAAGTCACCTCCTTGTGCTCAGTCTTTCAGGTGAGATGTTTTTGTAAGTGAGCAGCTGATGCATAGTTCACACACCCTAATTTCTGTAAGTCGCCTTGCATAAAGCTGTCTGCTAAATAAACAAATAATATTTAGGCCCTTTTGCACGTTGCTTTGCCACAGATAAAATGCAATTCATCCTTTGTTGTGCATATAGCGCTCAAAAATAAAACCCAAAAACCACAAACCCTAAATATCTGTTCTGGTGTATTTAGAAGCATTTGACTTTGCATTTAAAGTAAGTGGGATACTTCTTTATTTCAGACACTGCGTGATGGACACTTACAAAGAAAAAGCTACTTGTTTGCTCTGTACTAAACTACACAGGTCCTGCAAATTTAGAACCTCAAGTACTCAAAATTCTATAATAGTATATTATTCAGAAAAGAAAACCTGACAACTAAACCTTTACATTTAAATAAACAACACATATTAATAATGCCCTTGCATATTTTTTTCTTCCATTTATAAAAACTTTAGTGGCAGAGGGCACTGGTAAGTGCCTCGGTCATTTTTCATGACTTGCTAAGGCCCTGATGACTGATTATGTTATTTATTTTGAGCACATAGTGTCAAGTTGAGATGAATTGCTAAGATTTCAGGTCCAGGTAATGTACAGACTGTCAGCATTAATATACCAAAAACGTTTTTACTCACTGATATGCAAATATATACGTATGTGTTTTAAAAAACGTACCTGCAATAGTAGTCGAGTTAACCCTAAGAAGAAGAATATTCTGTATATGGGCGTTGGTTCTGTATGATTCTTGCCTCACGTCAGCTGTGTCAGAAACTAGAGACACTTATTGCAAAGCGGGAGCTCAGGGTTTTATTGTTTGTGTGTTTTGCACAGACTTCCCCTGTATTAATACAAAAAGTTTATCAGAAGTAAATGTCAAGAAATAATAAAAACAAACCAGTGATTAAAGCGCGTTAAAAAAAAATTAATCCCCAAAGAAATTGACAGTCAGTCCTTATAATTAATATATCTATATATATATATATATATAATATATATAAATTTACAATGTCGACACCGGTTTCCAAAAACGGTAGTGAGAAAACGTTTTGAATATTTCACTTGGACAATTTATATGGAAATTTTGCTTCATAAAGTCGGAAACCTGTTGGAAGGTACGTTACGTTTGATTTCCGTTAACATATTGAATTATATACCGTTTTGTAGTTTTCCATGAAAAACTGACAAAAAGGGTGGTATTTCAAAATCTAACATGAAATATTTTACTATTATGGCTTTCGATAGACTTTTGCAATATCATTTCTTTTATAAATATCATATAGAATTTATAGTAGATTTAAATAATAAGATCTATATTATATAATTATATATATATATATATATATCTATATATATATATATATATATATATATATATTACGGTATATATGCAATATAAACATACTTATGTTACAAACATGTAAATACAGTACCGGTGGTTTGACTGTTGGTAAACAACCTCCGTCATAGACTATATATTTCCGTTTCTGTCAGTATCTGAACTGAAGAAAAGCAGAGCTGGCACTATATAACACAGACATCTTATTCCGCATTCATTGTATAACTAGATAAATATTAGACCTATTACGTGGTTATCTTTCCGAATTTATTTACTTTTTTTGTTGCTGAATGTATTTACATTTTTTGCTGCGAGGAGAGCTGCAGCTTTGTCTGGGAGATGAGACCATTCCCTCTTCCTCTCTCCCAACCTGTTCTCCTTGAATTTGGTTTGCTTGTCTGTCGCTTAGAACTGAACTCCTGACCGCCGTTTAGCCAGGCTATTTATAGTTTAAAAACTACTAATTAAAATAATCCAAGAGTGGGAATGTTACCTTTTTTTTTTTTTGGAATAAATCTAGCGTGGATTACATGGTGCTTTATGCGTGTGTAGAGTGCACGGGGGAAGGCAGCATCAGGGCTGGTAGGTGACGTAATCACATACAAAGACATAAGCCAGATAGCCGGCTCTTTTGTACAGTGGTATCAGCACTATGCTTCAGTGCGAGAAGTCTCGGGTTCGCGCCCGCCCTCTGTCTGTGTGCGGTTTGCCGCGCCCTGTGTGAGGAGCCTGCCTGTGGGAACTGAGATCGCTACACATGGTTAATTCACAGAAAGTTACATTTTTGCTTCACTATATTTGCATTATAGAGAGGGAGTTATTTTATTTTGTATTTTAGTCAGATGTGTGTTGTTGTGTCCCGTGCCCCCCATCCCCCTTTTATAATGCTCTTCGGTTATAATGCTCATATTGTGTGTCACCAAGACCCGGGGAGCAGTGTGTGTGTGTCTGTCTGTCTCTCTCTCTTGCTATATATCGCTGCAAAATTATCAGTTTCTCTGGTTTTACTATTTATAGGTATGTGTTTGGAGAGCATGCCAAGACGCATGAAAGCTGTGCTTGAAAATCAGGGTTATTCCACCAAATATTGATTTCTGAACTCTTCCTAAGTTAAAACATTAGTATTATGTTGTTTAAAAATGAATATGAACTTATTTTCTTTGCATTATTCGAGGTCTGACAACACTGCATCTTTTTTGTTATTTTGACCAGTTGTCATTTTCTGCAAATAAATGCTCTAAATGACAATATTTTTATTTGGAATTTGGGAGAAATATTGTCAGTAGTTTATAGAATAAAACAAAAATGTTCATTTTACCCAAACACATACCTATAAATAGTAAAACCAGAGAAACTGATAATTTTGCAGTGGTCTCTTAATTTTTTCCAGAGCTGTATGTGTATATATATATATATATATATATATATATATATATATATATATATATATATATATATATATATATATATATAAAATTACAGTTTGAAAAAGAGATGACAGAAAAGAGGGTCTTGATTTACACATACCTTAAACCAATGGAGTTTCAGTATAACTGAACCGGTTATCTGAGCTGTGAAGAAATAATAATAGCATTACAACTGTATTGGTGGATGATTTAATAGTGATTTGTTGTAATTATTATAAAAGCATTCAAATTGGAGTCCCATGTGGTCAAAAAGGCCATTGAGCTGTTGGGAATAAAGCACATGATTTAAGTAGTCAGATTAGGAGGGTTAGCAAAAGAGGGTTCACTAGTCTGGACTTAGTGAAGGCGTATGTCTAATACAGCTTCTGTGGATTTTTAAAATGTTTCCAATGTTAAAGTTCCAAATCAATCATCAATAAATAATACTGTAATGTATAACACATGAAAATCTCCAGTTAAACCGTAGTGTGTACTAATGGTCCATTTTGAAAATTCAAGTGTTCCATTCCTTAAAATTAGTTTTTTTTTTTTTTAAGGGATTTTCATCAGTGACAATATATTAACCATGTCTGGTGGTGTGTGTGTGTTGGTTTCCTATCTTCAAGTGTTATAAAGATATATATTCAGGATGAAGGCACCAATAAATAAGCATTAGTAGAAGTGCACTTTCTACCAAACATACATATATATATGTATAGATATATAGAGTTCATGTCACCTTTTGCACAGAATGTGAGGGAGGGATACCTTTCTGAACATAATGGTTACTGCTGATGTCTTTTTAAATCAAAATAATAATAAAAACTTGTTTGAAAACTCTGTGTCAAAACAAGATGTAAACGCAAAGATTTTCAGAAATGTGTATGTGTGTTTGAAGAAGTACTGTGACTCTGTACTTGGTATCTCTGTATTTCTTTATATTTCTTGAGTTTTTTTGAAGCCTGTTGATGAAAATAATGTCTGTGCGATTCTGAAACTGCGGTAATGAAACTACGATGTGTTTTATATAAGCATAACTGAAAATCATATATGTGTCTAACAGAGGAGAGCTCCAACCAAGGTTTGGTTCTTAGAGGCTAATGAATAAGACTGTTTCCTTATAGTCTGTGATGTCAGTACATGGTCAAATAATCAATCAATCAATATCTTGTATTCAGTCATTGAGCTGCCTTTCTTTTTCTGTACATTTCACTGATGTCTTTTCAAACAGCAGTTCCTGTTTTTTTTCTGCTAATTATTTAAACTCGTTGATTTATTGGCAAGTTTGTTTTCAGTCATAACTGCACCGTTTATCCAAACTGTTAACTTACAGTACGGAGAGTGTGTTGAAGGTGTTTTTGTATTTCTAAGTGTTTTGGAATTACAGTAGAGCTTAGGGAACGGATTTGGCAACTTTTACAAGATGAAGAATAAGGAAAATATATACAGTCTAGTGTGTGTTTTTTTACTGATTGGATTGTAACTGGAATTAGGTCTGCCACTTGTCAGTTACATTTTGAGGGTATTATTTAAATACAGAAAATATCATTGACATTCGGTCATACTAGGATCCAAATGTTTATTCCACTACCCACTATGTAAATTAAGCAAGACAAACTCAACCCAGACCAGAGGCTGAAGTGTTTTGTCAACTACAAGGAAAATAAAATGGCACACGTTTTCACTGATTCTGCCTGACAGACAGCAGGCATCTTCAGTGTAATACCACAAACACCACCTGCCATTACCAAGCTCTAAGTGCTTCGACACACTGACTTGCACAGCCTTTTGATTGCTCTTCAGTCCTGCTTTCTCTAACAGGTCCATCATTTATAGGAATATACTTTTTATTTCTATTTGAAATCAAAAGAATAAACAAATGTCTTGGTTTGGGCTCTCCTTCAACTTATTAACAAGTAAATTTTTTGGTATTTTCCTGCCTTTATCCATCTGTGTGACAAAAAAAATAAAATCTTGGAGATTTCTGAAACAAAAAAAAAGACATTGTATTGTATTCATCTTTGCCTTTGTATATAAACACTACATTATCAATTTTTTTTGTCTGTTTATTTTTTTCCCCACATTGCACATCACACTACGACAGTGTCATATATACATACCACACACCCTGAGACACAGTTTGGACCCACACCTATAGTAGATGTAAGTATAAATGTGGCAGCTTTTTTATAAGGTACCTTGGACAATCCTACAACAATGTAAAGGGTATTATTTACAGGTACTCTCAGGGTGGCTTTTACCTTCTTTCAGGAAGAGCACAAAGATATTCAAAACAAGCATGTCAGCGCCATTCCACTCCCCCTCTCCCCAGCGTAACTAACAGGAAGCACTCTCCACTGTATGCACATGTAAAAATATAATCTGACATACATACTGACTAAACACGTTTCTTGGACTGTAAACTCTAAAATGGGCTTCAATAAAACAGTCCTTGAAGTTTAACAAATAGGGTCCACAGCCTTTGAAAGTTTATCCCCTCAGATGTCAGTACTGTGAGATTAGGTGCCCACAACACACATTGACAGCATGTGAAATAACTTCCCCCAGAGTGACCAACTAGACCCAAGCTGTCTTACAGCATGGCTCGGATGCAAGAAGTTGGACTCTTGGATATTGATAATACATTTGCTATTATAAATCAGTACAGTTAGCCCTATTCTTTTATGGTACAACAGTTTTCTTGTAAGAACATCTGGTGGGCAAAAGTGTGAAACACTAACATAAGAGATCAGGTCATCTGTACATATAAATCTTTATTTTTTTATTTAGTAGAATTCACAGTTAATGTCATTATCTTTGTCTTTACAATTTTTGTCTACCCTGCAGGAGATGACACAATGACGTACTGGGATTTCTGAAATGTGGCATTTTGATTGGTTGAGAGTTGCTTTGTGATTCATAATTTAGATAATAAGACTTTCAGTACTATGGAAACTACACTGAACAAAAATATAAACGCAACATGCAACAATTTCAAAGATTTTACTGGGTTACAGTTCATATAAGGAAATCAGTCAATTGAAATAAATTCATTAGACCCTAATCTATGGATTTCACATGACTGGGAATACAGATATGCATCTGTTGGTCACAGATACCTTAAAAAAAAAAAAGTAGGGGCGTGGATCAGAAAACCAGTCAGTATCTGGTGTGACCATCATTTGCCTCATGCAGCGCGACACATCTTCGCATAGAGATGATCAGGCTGTTGATTGTGGCCTGTGGAATGTTGTCCCACTCCTCTTCAATGACTGTGCGAAGTTGCTGGATATTGGCAGGAACTGGAACACGCTGTCGTACACGTCGATCCAGAGCATCCCAAACATGCTCAATGGGTGACATGTCTGGTGCAGGCCATGGAAGAACTAGGACATTTTCAGCTTCCAGGAATTGTGTACAGATCCTTGCAACATGGGGCCGTGCATTGTCATGCTGAAACATGAGGTAATGGTGGAGGATGAATGGCACAACAATGGGCCTCAGGATCTCGTCACAGTATCTCTGTGCATTCAAATTGCCATTGATAAAATGCATTGTGTTCGTTGTCCGTAGCTTATGCCTGCCCATACCACAACCCCACCTCCACCATGGGGCACTCTGTTCACAACGTTGACATCAGCAGACCGCTCGCCCACACGACGCCATACACGCTGTCTGCCATCTGCCCGGTACAGTTGAAACCAGGATTCATCTGTTAAGAGCACACTTCTCCAGCGTGCCAGTGGCCATCGAAAGTGAGCATTTGCCCACTGAAGTCGGTTCAAGACCCTGGTGAGGACGACGAGCATGCAGATGAGATTCCCCGAGACTGTTTCTGACAGTTTGTGCAGAAATTCTTCGGTTGTGCAAACCCACAGTTTCATCACCTGTCCGAGTGGCTGGTCTCAAGCGATCCCACAGCTTGCCGGATGTGGAGGTCCTGGGCTGGCGTGGTTACACATGGTCTGCGGTTGTGAGGCTGGTTGGACGTTGGAGGTGAATTATGGTAGAGAAATGAACATTAAATTCTCTGGCAACAGCTCTGGTGGACATTCCTGCAGTCAGCATGCCAATTGCATACTCCCTCAAAACTTGAGATATCTGTGGCATTGTGTTGTGTGACAAAACTGCACATTTTAGAGTGGTCTTTTATTGTCCCCAGCACAAGGTGCACCTGTGTAATGATCATGCTGTTTAATCAGCTTCTTGATATGCCACACCTGTCAGGTGGATGGATTATCTTGGCAAAGGAGAAATGTTCACTAACAAGGATGTAAACAAATTTGTGCAAAAATTTGAGAGAAATAAGCTTTTTGGACATAGGGAAAATTTCTGGGATCTTTTATTTCAGCTCATGAGACATGGGACCAACACTTTCTTTACATGTTCCGTTTATATTTTTGTTCAGTGTATTAAAAAAAAAAAAAAAAAAAGAGGATGTTGTTCACTTCACAAGTGAAGAGAGGAATGAGGATTTTCCTCAGGAACAGTAGCGGAAAAAAAATAAAAACAATGAAGTATAGTCCAGATGCAGTTTACTTAAATATGACCTAGCTTTGATTTAACTGTCTTTCCTCAATACAAGACATAGAAAAGATATATTTAACAGATACTGATGTCAAATAATTTATTGATTGCTGGTTTCACAAAAACTGTTCACAATCAAGCAAGAACAACAAAAGTCTTCAAATTCATGTGAAACATGCATGTGCTTATACATATTAATATATGCATTGAGAAAATGTTATTAAAAAGTAGGAGCAAAAAAATGAACACTTCACAAAAGCTTTTAAATAGAAGTAAAAAAACATGTATTGCTTGTAGTATAATATATAGGTGAGGACTGAGGTTACAAGCAGGGCACCAGGGCAATCAGTGAATGTCAAATTGAGACTCACAAATGATCATTAATGGATTAGTATCCAATTGCAGCATCATCCTGTAAGCTTCAGCAATACATACATATACAGTCCCTCTATCTATATGTCTATAGTGGTTGATATAAAATAGTGGTTAACATACCCTAGCAGTCCTATCAGTGAGCAGAGAGTTAATCCAGGCTCTCATACCTTCTTCAGTAAGCAGAGCTGAGGAGTCCCTGCCTGGGAAGGCTGCTTCTGCCAGTTCAGGTCAGACAACAGCTTCACAATCCATCTCTTTACTTGAACCATTTGGTTTATGTGGCTTCCACTGAGACAGTGGCAAGGGAATTCCTTTACTGTGTAATGGCTGGAGAGAGCCAAATCCAGATCAGGCCCAAGTGAAATGAGAAGCCGCATTTTCATATGAAGCTGAAAGAGGGACGTTTCGAGGCGCAAGGAGGGCAGTGTGAGGGAGTTGAAACGATGTGGTTTGGGCAGACGCTGCCAAAAGAACACGGCTTGCAAAACATGAAGAAAAGAAAATCCTAAAATAACACTTAAAATAGAGAGGAGGCAATGTATTTATTTTTGCATTTTAAAATTATTTTTTTCAGACCTCTCAAATATATATATAAAAGAGGCCTAACTTAAAGAAAACAAACTGATGGATGCAGCTCATGCAAGCATGTTTTGAATCCCGCTAACACAGGGTTACTAATTTCAGCCGGGTTCCCACAGAAAGCACTGCATTGGCCTTTGCTCAACCGTGGGGTAAGGTGAGAAAAACTGGATGGGGTTATTTCATCTCTTTGATAAGCCCTACGTTCAGCCACCTGACGAGTCCAGGCAGAGGCATTAGGATAGGAGTGGCAGGTGAAGAGAGACTGGGGTTGTGGGGGTCCTGTAACCCTTTGCTTAACACAGTAAGAAATACAGTATTTGTGCTCTGTACTGCTCCAAAGTTATCTTTTCATATACAAGAAAAAGAAAACAGCATAAATATGCAAAACACACATAATTCAATGAGATTACAGAAGATCAGAGATTTCAACTGGTTGTCCAGGAGACCACTTGTTATCCCAGATAGTCCTTCAAAAATTCCCAAAAATAAGGCAACTGCATATCCATTCACACACACTAATCATTTGCCTTCCACACGGTCTACAACTGATACAGCATATCAGCAATTAAAGAACGAGTTGCTTCAAATGTCATTATAATTTCTTTTTGACACTCCCCTCACTGTTTTCTGCTGTTTGCTTCCATTGTTCTGAGTGCTTCTGGGTTCAATATGGAGTTAGTATAATTGTTATCCTTTAGCTGGCTTTGAGCTTCACTGTGCTTGCCTGGATAATCCTAGGTGTTGGGACTGAACAGCCTTCCTCACTCTACGCAAATCAAATCCAATCAAATCAAATCATGCGACAGGTTTACCTGTCAACTGCCAGCCCCATCTTATCTACATATTTATAGAGGTTAGGCTGGTGGAGTGGAAAGGTCACCCTGTCACATATTGAATGGAACGAGGAGGGCTTTTCAGTCCAGACAATTAGGACTCAAATTCAGGTAAAAGCAGATTTAGAAAAAAATATAATATACTCCCAATATTGGAGCAAAGGAAACATAATATAACATAATATAGCATACCAAAAGATATTGGCTAGTCACCTGAAACCATCCACTACTAGCACAACTGGATGTTCCAACACAACAACAATCCAAATGCCACTGTCCTTTTGGGTCTTGAACACAGTCTGTTGGGAACCAAGCACTCAGGACCACAGTATTTTGTTTTAAACAGGGCCTGTGTGTTTATTTCAGGCGGGTGCTCTCTTTATCCAGAGTCAAACAAATTAAATTCCAACAATGTAAACAAAACAAAACCTAGCTCTTTATTACCGAGCGCTACCTAAACCTTATAGCTATCTTTTAACTCTCCTTTCTACAAGTCAGACAGCTAAGCTGTTTACTGACTAACCAAAACATGCCTTAAACTAGGCAATAATTGTTTCCCCCTTAGGTAGAACACCAACCTTTTACTCTATTTCGGCCTTTCCATCTGTCATCTCCTCTACACACCTCGCATTTGGGAAAAAAAAAAAAGCATGCTCTTTTATGGCTGCCTAATTGGAGACAGGTGAAAACCCTTGTCTCAAAATGGTCACCCCTGTGGAACTCTAGGAATTGTAGTCTTTTCTGACTTGGCAGTCAAAGACTGCAATTTACTTGTGTGACCCAAATTCAGTGGAGAGGATACAGGCTCATTGTCATTCTTGGACCAATATACACACCCTCCATCACTTTCCCATATATTTTATAGTTCACTTTGTCACACAAAGCACACATGCAAATCTACTTCAGAATGGTTAAAGAAGAATAAAATCAAGGTTCTGGAATGGTCTAGTCAAAGTCCTGTTCTAAATCATATTGAGAATCTTTGGTATGAGTTGAAAAAGGCTGTGCACAAGAAAGTCCTCGGAGTTTGAATGAACTGGAATCATTTTGCATTGAAGACTGGTCAAAAATCACTAAAGAATCATGCCAAAAGGTCATTGACAAATATTCTAATTGTTTAAAAGAGGTTATTATTGCTAAAGGTGCCTCAGCTAGCTATTAATTTCATTTTCCTTGTCAGGGTATGAAAACTTTTAAATGAGCATTTTTGGAGTTTTGCCAAAAAATTGCTGAACTAAATAATTGTAGACATCTGTTTCTTAAAATTTTTCTTCCTCACCCACAAAAGCAAAACTTTTGCTTACAAAAACTTTTTCCTGTAATGATTTGTTAGAAATTTCTAGAAATTATACATTTCAATTGGGGTATGTAAACTTTGACTACAACTGTATATGGATTCACAGTGGGAATCATATTAGGCTCAAGCAAACCATGCAAGATGATAAAATGCAATTTTAAAGCAAGAACTACGCAAGGGTAACAAACACAAGGATATAAAAGAATTCCATGCATGCCTTTCAAAAAGCATGCATAATCCATCCAGTCACTTTTCAAATCCCTTGTGTGATCCATATATCCTTTGAAACATTTACGCATTATCCTTTTTGAACTTTTTATGCAAGACATGCATGAAATCCTTCCTTATCTTTTTGTATCATCCTTGCAGTTATTGCCTTAAACTTGCATTTTCTGCTCTTGATTGATCCTAGCATAACCTATGCATTTGTATTCATATGGATGTTGAAGATGCTCTATTTTGAACTAGCTGATGTTGGCTGCTAATGTTGGCTGCTTTAGAATAGAACATTTACATGTAATTTAATAAGAGCCCTGTTTAAAAGCAACGTAACAGCTGATGTGTTGGTTTACTGAAGAAACACGTCATGGTTAAGTTAGAACAACCTTCAAAGCTTTTATGATGTTCCATGTCTGCTTTTTAATTTATATTTTAATTTTATACATTTTCATTTACAACACTGTCCTAAAAATAACATTTTACAAATATGTATAATAAAACCTAAATAGCCCCTTATTTATTAATGGACACAAATTTAATGTTGAGGATACAAAACTGAAAAACAAACAATTGGAAGAAGCCTAATAGACCTCAAATTTGCTGTGTTTTCTATTGTTGTCTGGTTATCTATGGTTTAGTTGGACAGTGCGTCTGCTTAAAACATTTCCAATGTACAACTGTCAAGTTAGAAATGGGTTGGCAAAATAAACAGGCAGCAACCATTAGGGAGAACTTGCCCCTATTTGATTCATTAACCAAGACTTGCCAGTTTTTGTATCATTGAATGATTTAAAGAAAATGCATTTAAAAAGAAAATATTTTTTATATATACTTTAAACAACTAACAAACCTTCTTGGTTTCCTGCACCTGGCATCCATATCACATGATTGCACAAAAACATTTATCAGTAGGTTAAAAGTGTTGTCTATTAAGTTCTACAAGTGAAACCCATGAAGCTATATATACAGCTCTGGAAAAAATTAAGAGACCACTGCAAAATTATCAGTTTCTCTGGTTTTATTATTTATAGGTATGTGTTTGGGTAAAATGAACATTTTTGTTTTATTCTATAAACTACTGACAACATTTCTCCCAAATTCCAAATACAAATATTGTCATTTAGAGCATTTATTTGCAGAAAATGACAACTGGTCAAAATAACAAAAAAGATGCAGTGTTGTCAGACCTCAAATAATGCAAAGAAAATAAGTTCAGATTCATTTTTAAACAATACAATACTAATGTTTTAACTTAGGAAGAGTTCAGAAATCAATATTTGGTGGAATAACCCTGATTTTCAAGCACAGCTTTCATGCGTCTTGGCATGCTCTCCACCAGTCTTTCACATTGATGTTGGGTGACTTTCTACCACTCATGGCACAAAAATTCAAGCAGCTCGGCTTTGTTTGATGGCTTGTGACCATCCATCTTCCTCATGATCACATTCCAGAGGTTTTCAATGGGGTTCAGGTCTGGAAATTGGGCTGACCATGACAGGGTCTTGATCTGGTGGTCCTCCATCCACACCTTGATTGACCTGGCTGTGTGGCATGGAGCATTGTCCTGCTGGAAAAACCAATCCTCAGAGTTGGGGAACATTGTCAGAGCAGAAGGAAGCAAGTTTTCTTCCAGGACAACCTTGTACTTGGCTTGATTCATGCCAAAGCTGCCCGATTCCAGCCTTGCTGAAGCACCCCCATAAATAATAAAACCAGAGAAACTGATAATTTTGCAGTGGTCTCTTAATTTTTGCCAGAGCTGTATGTATTTTTATATATATATATATATATATATATATATATATATATATATATATAATATATATTTTAATTAGATTAGCTTTTTGTAGGGAATGAGTATTGAGAGATTGCCAGGATCCTTTGCATCATTCAGATGTTTTGTATTTGAGCGCTATAGATTTGGCCTGGTTCTACTGTTGAGCAGGCCCAAGCACATTCAAATCACTCACCCATAAAGCAGTGTGTAGGTCCAATAATAATAATAATAAAAGTCTCTCTCTCTTTCTTCTTTCTCTCTCTCTCTCTCTCTCTCTCTCTCTCTCCTGTCTTTTTTCTCCTGTCTGTAGGCTGTTCCCCACTGCAAACTACGTGCTGCACCAGTTGAATACTGCATGTGATCTAGAAAGCAGTATCAAACTACTGTGCTCCACTCTACTGTAAGCTTAGCGCTGCACTGGCTGTGCTTCGGCGCCCCAGTGACTTGGTCTCGACCCCCTTGGTACCCTCGGGTCCTCTGTGCCTCAGAGCCTCAGTGACCTACAGCCTTGGCCATTGCCTTGGTGCTTTGGCATCCTCGAGGCCTTGAGTGCCCTTGATGCTCCCAGCACCTCACAGCCTCGGTGCCTATCCCCCGGTGCTTAAACACTCACAGCCTCGGTGCCTATCCCCCGGTGCTTAAACACTCACAGCCTCGGTGCCTATCCCCCGGTGCTTAAACACTCACAGCCTCGGTGCCTATCCCCCGGTGCTTAAACACTCACTGCATCGGTGTCCTCACTGCAACGGTGATTACAGTTAATCCGATTACAGTTAAAGACTTAAATAAACTGGAAAATAAGACTTAGATAATAAAGAAACAAGTGGGGCTGAAAGCTTACAATGGGCAAATGACTGAAACACAAAGTGTATGCAGACTGCAAGTACAACTTAAAAACATAACCCGAACATTGCTCTTTGTAGTAGTACCTAAAGGCAAAGAATCATTGCTGGGAGATCAAGCTTGTCAAATAATGAGATTAGTGACACGTGTTTTTACAGTGACACAACAAGCAAGAAATGAAGATCTACAAAAAGCAATGCAACAAATGTTGCTTACGGGAGAAGGATCACAGACAGATTTCAGGGAGCAGAAATATCCTGCCATTTTTGAGGGAATTGGAGCACTGCCCTTCACTTACAGTATCAAACTGAAAGACACAACTCGTCCAGTGGTGCATTCTCCACATCGCATTCTGGTTCCGTTAAGGCAAGAGCTGTGGAAGGAGTTGGATAGAATAGTTACTTTAAAGGTAATCAAACCAACTCAGGAACCTACTAGAGTGGCTCAACCCCATGGTCTGTGTGAAGAAAAGCAGTGGAACACTCAGGATATGCATGGACCCTAAAGATCTTACGAGAGCATCTGGAGAGAACATTATCAAATACCAAAAAGGGAAGAAATATTAAGTGAGATGGCTGGAGCTCAATATTTCACAAAACTTGACGCCTCACGCGGGTTCTGGCAGCTGCAGTTAGACAGCGAAAGTGCTAAGTTGTGCACATTCATCACTCCCTTTGGACATAACAGTTGCCAAAGACTTCTCTTTGGCATCAGCTCTGCACCAGAAATATTTCACAGTGCAATGGAGAACATCTTCGAAGGGCTGGAAGTAGTCAGAGTGTACACTGATTATGTCATTATATGGGGAAAAACCATACCAGAGTTGACAGAGTTGGCACTGGAGAGAGTGCACCAGTATGGACTAAAACTAAACAAAGAAAAATGCCAGTTCAACAGGCAGGAAGTAACTTATCTGGGATACAGATTGACATCAGCAGGAATATGGTCAGATCTGAACAAAATGGTTAACTATATGGGCAAGTTTGTGCCAAACCTTTCAGCTAGTAGCCCTCCAAGAACTGCTGCAAGAAAAAAGTGAATGGTCATGGCAACAGGCACACGGTGAGGAGTGGAAGACACTAAAGCAAATACTGGTTACAGAAACTGTGATAGCCTTCTTTGATCTAAAGATGGACTGGTTACAGGATCATGAGGGAGCTTGGAAACCTGTGGCCTATGCAGCTAGTTCACTGACAGAAACTGAGAGAAAATATGCACAAATTGAGAAGGAGTACTTGGGCCTTGTGTTTGGCTGTGTGAAGTTTCATTCCTATGTGTCTGGATTGCCCCAAATTGAAATCGAGACAGATCATAAGCCTCCGATTACGATCTCAAAGAAACATTTCAATGATATGTCACCATGCATTCAGCGATATGATTACACCTTAACAAACAAACCAGGAAAGTACTTGATTCTGGCAGATGCTCTGTCCAGAGCAAATACTATAGAGCTATATGAGAGGGGAGGGATCTGGGCTGGCCGTCAGAAGCATGCGTGAGTTTGTAGGGGGTTCGGACACCCTGTGTATTCCCACGCTGTTAGGCAATGTCTTGTTGACAAGAGTCAGCTGAGAAGGAATTGGCTGATGCTATCATTGGCATGAGGGAGGGTCTTTTTGGGGTGAATGGCTCATACAGGAAGTATACTGGAGCGTGACTTCATGGCGGAATCCTGATACTGTGAAGTGAAACTGGAAACTCTGGAGCAGCGAGTCAGGGAGACAGTGCGACAACACCAGCGTGAGACACACAAGCCACGCACCGGTTATTTTCTTTTTCACTATCTTAGACAGTTAGAGTAGAGGGACTGAGCCATCCCACAGTGTGTAAGAGAGGGTATTGAACAGTGCCTGATTCTCAGGGCTTCCACCGTTAGAGGGAGCAACGAGCCGCAGTTAAAAACCTGCACAACCAATTTTGTAGTTTTTGTTTTCCTTTTTCCTTTTGCCTTTTACTTATTCATTTTTTTGGTTTACGCACCTGCATGTGTGTTGTATGAAGACGGGGCACAATACCATTGCTGGTAGATTGCCACCGAACTATCACAAAAGCACCTGCCAACTGAGCACGGAATAATAAATCTGGGCGCCTGTGCCAGCATTTCATATTTGAGCTTTGTGTCTGCCTTGTGTTCTCCCACACCCTTCCAAATGTGGTGTGAGAAGTGGGATCACTGGCATTGCCAAGACACAGCTGTGCCCATTTAAAAGAAAAGAAAAAATTTGTAATGGATACGACACAGTTTGCTGAAATGATGACCCTTCTGTACCAGACATTGACAACGGCAGTGCAGGGACAGACTGGGGCTGCTTCCAGGTGGCATCAGCCAACTAAAATGCGTCTGACGTAGGTCTGGGGGTGGTCTTGTACCAGGAGATTGATGGAGTAGAACACCCCGTCTTGTACATCAGTAAAAAGATGCTCTCTCCGGAGCATAACTACTCTGTCATCGAGAAAGAGTGTCTGGCCATTAAATGGGCTGTGCATTCCCTCCGGCACTATCTTCTGGGGCGACATTTCGTCCTTTTGTTTCGTCACAGATCACGCTCTGTTGAAGTGGTTAGACACGATGAAGGATAACAACGCTCGGATAATAGTGGTAATTGGCATTGCAATCTTTCAACTTTCAGATGAAACACTGTGCGGGTAAGGAGCACCCAAACGCAGATTTTTTCTCTAGGGAAGGGGGCCAATTGAGGAAGGTAGTGTTGGCCGAGTGTGCCTTCAGCTGCACTCTGAGGAAAGGGATATGTGACAGAGAGCGAGAGAATCTGAGCTGTAAATCTCCCTCCCGACCCAAGAGGGTGCTAAGCAGAGGTACTTGCACACCTGTACTGAAATGGGCTGGCTTGGAGGGGCTAAAAAGGAAGTTGGCCATCTTAGTGCAGAAAGAAATGACCATAAGCATGATTCCTCCACCGGGACCCAGCTCTGCTGCTTGTTTAACCCGCCTACTCAATGCGCTTGGTCACCCGCCTGGCATGGTGAATGTGTTAGCCTTTATTTTTTACCTATTACTGCCTTTGCAGTTAAAATAAAAAATAAAAAAGCAGTACATCTTTCTTCCTGTCTAACACGCCGCAGCTCCTTGAGCCTGAGCTCCACTCTGGCAAACACTACGCGCTGCCCCGTTGTGTGACTGCACGCAGTCCAGAACCAGGTTATCAGTTTGGTGCAGCACTATGTGCTCCCCTGTACTACTCTCCCGACCGCAGCCACTCGAGTCTGTGTAACCACCCCACTGTATGCTATGTGCTGTGTTGACTACACAAGGTTCTTAGGCACCCTCGGTGCTTAGACGTTCCATGCCTTGGTGCTTAGTGCCACAGCAATACAGCTGCACTTGGTGCCCCCATTCTTTGGTGCACCAGTACTGCATTCTAACTCATTCAATATCCTCAATGCTTCTGCACCCTTCGTGCCTGAGTGTTTCAATACACAGGTCTACACCCTCCGGTGTTTAAACAATGCCCTTGGTACTGCGCAGACATCAAGCATAGCAAAATTCCACACTTGTACATCTGGCACAACATCCCCTGCTAGCAAGGCTGCACCGTACTTGGCGTTGGGAGCCCCTGGCCAGGCAGCAGGCTCAAGTCCTAGCTCTGGCTTCAGCTCAGCCGATAACACTGGCCCTGGAGATGACCCGTCTGCACTGGTGGTTGCTCCGGATGTTACAGAATCGGACGTCAGCATTGCTGACTGAGGTGGACCATGATTTCAATCACAGCCTCATGGGAAGGTGGCTCCTTCCTTCAGAAGCAGCCCCTATCTCCCCTGACTATTCCTTTGGACCAGCAGTTGAGGAATTGCTGCAGCTGTTGTCCGTTGTACTACCCAGGCCGTCTGGCCGGGTGAACAGTATATCACAGTGGACCGAAAGGACGCGTATTTCCACGTTCCTATCTGTCCAGCACACAGGAAATACCTGAACTTCACCTTTCAGGGGAGTGTCTGAGTTTTCTGTGCTGCCCTTTGCCCTCTCCTTAGCCCCTTGCACATTTTCAAAGTACATGGATGCCATCCTAGCTCCCTTGCAGCTGCAAGGGATCAGGGTGATGAACTACTTAGACGACTAGTTGATTTGTTCCCAGTCCCAAGAAGGAGCATCTGTCGAGGCAGGTTCTCACCCTCAAAGATGCAAAAAGTCAATTAATACCAGTGAAAAGTATGGTCTGCTTGGGTCTCTGGCTGGTTTCCCTTATGATGCGAGCATACCTATCGGACGACAGAGTAGCTGCCATTCACAACTGCCTGGTCCTGTTACAACAAGGGTCCCAGTACAATCGGTGTTGTGCCAAAAATGACTGGGTCTGATGGCCGCAGCTCCGTCAGCCATCCAACTGGGGTTACTTCACTCAATGCCTTTCTGCTACATCACAAGTGTGACAGACACCGTAGGCTGACTGTCTCTCGTCTATGCTGGAAAGCGCTACGAAGGTGGAGGCAAGCCTCTCATCTGAGCGAAGGTGTAAGGATGGGAGTGATTTATAATCGTCAAGTGGTGATGGCAGACACATCCAACTGTGTGGATGATCTGGACAGGCCTCGGGCCACTGGATATCCCTGCACAGAAACGTGCTACAGTTAAAAGTGGTTCACTTTGCACTGCAAAATTTCCTCCCTGTGCTCCGCAACAAACATGTCCTTGTCCGCACGGACCACGTGTCAGTGGTTGTGTACATGAACCACCAGGGAGAGTTTCGGTCCCCGGGGTTACACCGCATAGACTTTCTGCTGCTGATCTTGACAGAGAGGCACTTCCTCTCCCTCTGGGCTGTACATCTCCAGGGAGTGGTGAACTGAGCAGTGGAACTCCTCTTGAGGGAGGAATCTCTTTGCCATGGCAGAGATGACCCATTGCCCCCTGTGGTTTTATCTCCGCAGCTGCGGAGGTCCACTAGGTGTCGACACCCTAGCTCACGAATGGTCCAAAGCACATTTGTATACTATACCACCAATACCGCTGCTTCCTGCCTTCCTCAAGAAGGTCAGGAGTGACAAGGAAACAGTTCTCCCTCAGATGGCCCCGGAGAATCTGGTTTTCGAACCTCTGCCAGCTGCTGCGAGGTCAGCCCTGGGAAATCCTGCTGTGCTTGGATCTCCTCAGCCAGGAAAAAGGCACCCTCTGGTACCCAGTACTGGGCAGACTCCAGCTGTTGGTCTGGCCCATGAACAGGACTGCCTGTCTGCCTTAGGGCTCTTAGACGCAGTAGTTGGTACACTGCAAAACGCTAGGGCTTCTTCCACAAGCGCGTTGCATGCCTACAAGTGGAAATATTTTCCAAATCTGTGCATGCCTGGAGGCCATGATCCCATGTATTGCCCTATAGCAGTTATTTTACGGTTTCTGCAAGATCTGCTAGAGACGGGTAAATCCCCCTCTACATCAAAAGTGTGCTTGCCATGTTCCCATCCCCGGGCGCTCATATACTGGTGATCCGTTTTCTAAAGGGTGCTTGGCGATATCCACCTGTAAAGGACGTTCTCCCCAAATGGAGTCTAGACATGGTACTGGAGGCTCTCACTAATGGCCCTTTTGAGCCGATAGAGCTGAACTATCTCTTTATGAAGACAGCCTTTCTGTTAGTTCTCACCTCCGCTAAGCAGATCAGTGAGCTACTGGCATTGTCAGTGAGTGTTCCTGTATGTGAATTTTTGACAAAGGAAACAAGGTGTTGTTGCATACGAACCCTGCTGTCCTCCCCAAGGTGATTAAAGGTTTTCACTTAAATCAGTCAGTGGAGCTACAGGCTTTCCATTCCCCTCCCTTTGCAGAGGAGACAGATAGGAGATTAAATTCCCTCTGCCCGGTTCGGGCATTGAGATGTTATGTGGATAGTACGAGAGTGCTGCGAGAGTCTGACCAGCTCTTTGTTTGTCATGGAGAACGGACCCGAGGTTAAGCCCTCTCTAAGCAGCGACTGTCCCATTGGATTGTGGACACGGTTTCGACTGTGAATACCAATGTTGGCCTACCCCCACCTGGGAGGTTGGCTACACATTCTACCAGAGGTGTGGCTACGTCATGGGCCCTCTTTAGAGGTGCCTCATTGACCAATCTTTGTACATTTGCCAGGTTCTACCAGCTTAATGTCGTAGATCCCTCTATGCCTTCAATAGGCATTAGGGTCCTTGAAGTTGCACGCTCAAACCACCAACACATAATGGCGGTAGCAAGATGTCCCTCATGTGCTGTCTGCTCATTCTCCCTTGCGATGGCTCTAGTGTACTTTCCCAAAAGTATGGTTTGGCGGTCATCTTGAATTGAAAGAGAAGATGACCGCCAACTTTGTGAGGTTGCATCACTCGCATTCACGGGTTCTATGCAAAAGAGACTGAGATCTCAGTGCAGTGACTATTTATTGCCTCGGGAGGTGGGACTGAGAACGTCTCTCCACGTAGGGGCCTATTGACAGCTTTGATATAAAATGCTCAGCAAATACCTGACAAGCAGAAATATCCCAAAAGTATGGTTTGGCAGTCATCTTCTCTTTCAGGCAGTATACTGCAGTAATGTTACATTGAGTGGGTATACAGCAGGAATTGTTATATATTGAGTAGGTATACTGCAGTAAGTGTTATATTGAGTATGTATCCTGCAGTAGGTATTATATTGAGTAGGTATACTGCAGTAAGTGTTATATTGAGTATTTATCCTGCAGCTGGTGTTATATTGAGTAGGTATACTGCAGTAAGTGTTATATTGAGTATGTATACTGCAGTAGGTGTTACATTGAGTAGGTATACTGCAGTAAGTGTTATATTGAGTATGCATCCTGCAGTTGGTGTTATATTGAGTAGGTATGCTGCAGTACGTGTTATATGGCTGGCAACCAGCAAGGTGAAAAATAGCCAGGTGGCGACCCAAATGAGTAGTTTATACAATAAGCTCTTGGTTTGAATGTAAAGGAAACACATGATAATCCGACTGGTATTTTCCCAAGAGGGTCTATTGACCAACTTACTAACATTACTACACACCAATACAGTCACTCACTAACATTACTACACACTGATACAGTCACACTAACATTACTACACACCAATACAGTCACTCACTAACATTACTACACACCAATACAGTCACTCACTAACATTACTACACACTGATACAGTCACTCACTAACATTACTACACACTGATACAGTCACACTAACATTACTACACACCGATACAGTCACACTAACATTACTACACACCGATACAGTCACACTAACATTACTACACACTGATACAGTCACACTAACATTACTACACACCAATAAAGTCACTCACTAACATTACTACACACTGATACAGTCACACTAACATTACTACACACTGATACAGTCACACTAACATTACTACACACCGATACAGTCACACTAACATTACTACACACCAATAAAGTCACTCACTAACATTACTACACACTGATACAGTCACACTAACATTACTACACACCAATACACTCATTTAGAACATAAGAAAGTTTACAAACGAGAGGAGGCCATTCGGCCCATCTTGCTCGTTTGGTTGTTAGTAGCTTATTGATCCCAAAATCTCATCAAGCAGCTTCTTGAAGGATCCCAGGGTGTCAGCTTCAACAACATTACTGGGGAGTTGATTCCAGACCCTCACAATTCTCTGTGTAAATAAGTGCCTCCTATTTTCTGTTCTGAACGCCCCTTTGTCTAAACTACATTTGTGACCCCTGGTCCTTGTTTCTTTTTTCAGGCTGAAAAAGTCCCTTGGGTCGACACTGTCAATACCTTTTAGAATTTTGAATGCTTGAATTAGGTCACCACGTAGTCTTCTTTGTTCAAGATTGAACAGATTCAATTCTTTTAGCCTGTCTGCATATGACATGCCTTTTAAGCCCGGAATAATTCTGGTCGCTCTTCTTTGCACTCTTTCTAGAGCAGCAATATCTTTTTTATAGCGAGGTGACCAGAACTGCACACAATATTTAAGATGAGGTCTTACTAGTGCATTGTACAGTTTTAACATTACTTCCCTTGATTTAAATTCAACACTTTTCACAATGTATCCGAGCATCTTGTTAGCCTTTTTTATAGCTTCCCCACATTGTCTAGATGAAGACATTTCTGAGTCAACAAAAACTCCTAGGTCTTTTTCATAGATTCCTTCTCCAATTTCAATATCTCCCATATGATATTTATAATGTACATTTTTATTTCCTGCATGCAGTACCTTACACTTTTCTCTATTAAATGTCATTTGCCATGTGTCTGCCCAGTTCTGAATCTTGTCTAGATCATTTTGAATGACCTTTACTGCTGCAACAGTGTTTGCCACACCTCCTACTTTTGTGTCGTCTGCAAATTTAACAAGTTTGCTTACTATACCAGAATCGAAATCATTAATGTAGATTAGGAATAGCAGAGGACCTAATGCTGATCCCTGTGGTACACCGCTGGTTACCACACTCCATTCTGAGGTTTTTCCTCTAATCAGTACTTTCTGTTTTCTACATGTTAACCACTCCCTAATCCATGTACATGCGTTTCCTTGAATCCCAACTGCGTTCAGTTTGAGAATTAATCTTTTGTGTGGGACTTTGTCAAAAGCTTTCTGGAAATCTAAATAAACCAAGTCATATGCTTTGCAATTATCCATTATCGACGTTGCATCCTCAAAAAAAATCAAGCAAATTAGTTAGACACGATCTCCCTTTCCTAAAACCATGCTGACCGTCTCCCAGGACCCTGTTACCATATAGGTAATTTTCCATTTTGGATCTTATTATAGTTTCCATAAGTTTGCATATAATAGAAGTCAGGCTTACTGGTCTGTAGTTACCTGGTTCAGTTTTGTTTCCCTTTTTGTGGATCGGTATTACGTTTGCAATTTTCCAGTCTGTCGGTACCACCCCTGTGTCAAGAGACTGCTGCATGATCTTGGTTAGCGGTTTGTAAATTACTTCTTTCATTTCTTTGAGTACTACTGGGAGGATCTCATCCGGCCCAGGGGATTTGTTTATTTTAAGAGCTCCTAGTCCCTTTAACACTTCTGCCTCAGTTATGCTAAAGTTATTTAAAACTGGATAGGAACTGGATGAC